>NC_059208.1:20801958-21101958 GCF_020615455.1 Coregonus clupeaformis
GGTGACTACATGGTGACTGCATGGTGACTGCATGGTGCTGCATGGTGACTGCATGGTGACTGCATGGTGACTGCATGGTGCTGCATGGTGACTGCATGGTGACTGCATGGTGACTACGTGGTGACTGCGTGGTGACTGCATGGTGACTGCATGGTGCTGCATGGTGACTGCATGGTGACTGCATGGTGCTGCATGGTGACTGCATGGTGGCTGCATGGTGACTGCGTGGTGACTACGTGGTGACTGCGTGGTGACTGCATGGTGACTGCATGGTGCTGCATGGTGACTGCATGGTGACTGCATGGTGACTGCATGGTGCTGCATGGTGACTGCATGGTGACTGCATGGTGACTACGTGGTGACTGCGTGGTGACTGCATGGTGACTGCATGGTGACTGCATGGTGACTGCATAGTGACTGCATGTAGCAGTAGCATATAGAGACATGAGCCATACATCTACAGTAACCTTCTCTAAACCAAAACACACTATACACTATTCATCTTGTGTGTTATTCATATTACTGTTGATCGACAGAGTTAGCAGCTTCGCCACAGGTGATTTAGTCTCATCTTACTAACGCCGAACAAAATTAAACCTAATTTGCCCCTTTCATCAAATCCAAATCTGGTTTGATTAATCCAGCACGTAACGTATAAATTATAAATTGTGCCCTAGAGCAGATTTTAGACAGGTCCTGATTAATGTTAGTGGATATGAACCCATTTAGCTAATAACTATTAAAAATCGCTGTCTGTTCTCTTCAGCATGAGAATATAATGTGATAGAAACTGAATCAAGTCAAACACAGCAGAAACAAACCCTTCTATTCTTTTCCATTTCCACCACAAATACATTGACTGTTCACTACAATAGAAACAAAGGGAATACTGAAGGACAACATTATGAGACAACAGTAACTAACATGTCGTCTCATTAAATGTCATTGCTCATGCCGGCTCTCTGATTGATATTCCAGCAGCACAGTGACAATTGATTATGGTAACGACTCAGGATGTTTCTTTGTGAACATGGCTCATCACGACAGCATTGTGGTGATGGGAGAGACAGCTCTGATGTTGAAGAGAAGAGAGAGAGAGAGAGAGAGAGAGAGAGAGAGAGAGAGAGAGAGAGAGAGAGAGAGAGAGAGAGAGAGAGAGAGAGAGAGAGAGAGAGAGAGAGAGAGAGAGAGAGAGAGAGAGAGAGAGAGAGAGAGAGAGAGAGAGAGAGAGAGAGAGAGAGAGAGAGAGAGAGAGAGGAGTGGAGAGAGATAATACTTAACCCGTGTTAAAGACTCCAAACATAGAAAAACATGAACTAAACACATAATTAGTGATCATAGCCTGGCAATTGAAACAGGACGCCATCAAAAAAACATGGCTGGCCAGAGAGGACAGACTATGTCATCACTGTGGGTCAGGAGAGATAGAAAGTGAAGAACACTTTCTAATCTTCTGCCCCGAATATAGATTATTAGGGAGTCCTTCTTCCTCAAATTCACAATGAAAATGTCTACAAATTTGACAAAACAATCAAGCAAAGATAAACGCTGTCTAATTTTTTTGGGGGGAAGGTGTGTTGTGATAGAGTTGGTAGCACAATACATCACAGCTTGGTACAAGGAAGCTCTTTCCACTCACAGCCCTGTCATCCCGTACACAGGTTGAAAATGGCAGATTTTGTCCTTGATAAGCCCAGTGGCTGTAGAGTAACATGCAATACATGACATCAGAGCTCAGACTCTGCTCTTCACAGCTCTGTGTGGGTTTTGACTGACAGCCGTTCTGAACTTGGGCACCACACGTGACAAGAAGCTGCCCCCATCCCTCCTGCTGATTGGACAACTTTTGCACATTTGTTGTTGTCTGAGTGAGGGAGTCGATGTGTTCTGAAAGATGAGACATTGAGGATTATAATAAATACAGCTTTGATGTCATACAAGCAAACCACACACCCGTCCAAATGTGAACTTCACATTTCCATGCTTGAAAACTCAGGTCATTTCAAGTATCACAGTTTCAAAAGTGCTTTGACATTACTTAGGAACTGTGCATACTTTGGAGAGGTGTGTAGACACTTGAAGACACCAGTTAGACCTCTCACTCAAACCCACAGTCTGGAGAGGGGTGTGGCCACTTGGAGACACCAGTTAGACCTCTCACTCAAACCCACAGTCTGGAGAGGGGTGTGGCCACTTGGAAACACCAGTTTGACCTCTCACTCAAACCCACAGTCTGGAGAGGGGTGTGGCCACTTGGAGACACCAGTTAGACCTCTCACTCAAACCCACAGTCTGGAGAGGGTGTGGCCACTTGGAAACACCAGTTTGACCTCTCACTCAAACCCACAGTCTGGAGAGGGGTGTGGCCACTTGGAGACACCAGTTAGACCTCTCACTCAAACCCACATTCTGGAGAGGGGTGTGGCCACTTGGAAACACCAGTTTGACCTCTCACTCAAACCCACAGTCTGGAGAGGGGTGTGGCCACTTGGAGACACCAGTTTGACCTCTCACTCAAACCCACATTCTGGAGAGGGGTGTGGCCACTTGGAGACACCAGTTTGACCTCTCACTCAAACCCTTGTCATTGTTTTGTCTGATCATGCACCAACTTTAACATGTTCATGAATATTCTTATTATGTTACTGAATGTATCCAGAGTATTTTCAGATTTCGTTATTGACAAATGCTGTGATAAAACTACAGTAAATGTAAAATGCGCATAAAATCAACAGTGTAATGTTTGGATTCAGTCTTGTGTCAGGTGAACTGTTGTGTCCGCACCTTTGGTCTGATGATGTCCCCATAATGTCCAAAGTTTTCTGTTTCCTTTGCTACCATGGTCATTCATATGCTTTTCATAGTTATTATGTTAGAAACATTTCAATGTGGCCCTATCCATATAGGCCAATTTAAGGTTAACCCTTTGCACTCGTGGATAGGGCCAAAGACTTGTCTGCTACAACACCTTGCTTGTTTCAGCAAGGAGCAACAAAGTTTCATGACGTTGTTAAGAGTCCATGTTACCGCAGAAACAGACTCAACCGCACGAATGCCCGGCAGTCCCAGAAACAGACTCAACCGCACGAATGCCCGGCAGTCCCAGAAACAGACTCAACCGCACGAATGCCCGGCAGTCCCAGAAACAGACTCAACCGCACGAATGCCCGGCAGTCCCAGAAACAGACTCAACCGCACGAATGCCCGGCAGTCCCAGAAACAGACTCAACCGCACGAATGCCCGGCAGTCCCAGAAACAGACTCAACCGCACGAATGCCCAGCAGTCCCAGAAACAGACTCAACCGCACGAATGCCCGGCAGTCCCAGAAACAGACTCAACCGCATGCCCAGCAGTCCCAGAAACGAATGCCCGGCAGTCCCAGAAACAGACTCAACCGCACGAATGCCCGGCAGTCCCAGAAACAGACTCAACCGCACGAATGTCCGGCAGTCCCAGAAACAGACTCAACCGCACGAATGCCCGGCAGTCCCAGAAACAGACTCAACCGCACGAATGCCCGGCAGTCCCAGAAACAGACTCAACCGCACGAATGCCCGGCAGTCCCGTCTTCAGTCAGCTGTTCATTCCACAATGTATTTATTTTAAATAAACGGTTATGACAGTGTCACGAGAATTCTATCTCTAATACTCAAACTTTGAATAATCCCCAGAGGGTGTAAGACTCTAGTTAAGAATAATTTAAACAAATTCTCCAGTCTGCAAGGGATCAGCCATTTTTATTCAATGAGAGTCCTCTCCCGCCAAAAACACACACAGCCTTTTTATATGCGTCCACACAAAGGACTTTGCTCCGCCCATCTTTAGGCGGTCTGTACATTTCCACAGTATAGAATGTTTAAATAGGACCGTTTCTAAGTCTCCTTCCTCCTGGAATGTCTGTCTCAGCAGTTTCTAACCGCCTTCTCTGTTAGTGGGTTTATTACTACCTTATACACAGTTTACACAGTCATACAGTATCGGGGTGGAACAATTTTAGTCATTACCATAAACATACAAATTCATCTATCAGACAAGTGAATTGACTGTAACCCTGCTGTACACACCTCTTGCTCCCCTGTCCGTCATGAGAGTCCTCTGGTCCTGACCCATTGTTCGTTTCCATACCTGACTCACACTGACACAGCTCGTGAGTCACAGCCAATGGTCTCTCTCTCCTCATGCCCAGTACGACAGGGCTAGCCATGCCCACAGGGTGAGGCAGGACACTCAGGGTCGCTCGATGGGCAGGCAGGGAGAGATGGGTGTTTTAAGGACCCTATACTCATGTTCCATGCAAAGTGGATATAACTCCTCTCCACTGTCCTCTCCTCTTCTCCCCTCTCCTCCTCTCCCCTCTCCTCCTCCTCTCTCCTCCTCCTCTCCCCTCTCCTCCTCCTCTCTCCTCCTCTCCTCCTCCTCTCTCCTCCTCTCTCCTCCTCCCTCCTCTCTCCTTCCCCCTCTCGCCTCCCCTCCTCCTCCTCTCCTCTCTCCTCCTCCTCCCCCCTCACTCCCCTCTCCTCTATCATGTCCTCTCCTCTTCTCCTGTCCACTCCTTTCCTCTCCTCTATCTTGTCCTCTCCCCTCCTCTCTTCCTCTCCTCCCTCTCTTCTTTCTGCTCTGTTCTTTGGCCTCTGGCACTTCACATGAACCTACTTACAATGGGAGCACCAGAGGAAAGAGAGAGATAAAGGAAATTACTACTTCCTAATTGAATATAACCGAACCCCTAACCGGCTCTTCAGTAAGACATCCACTTTACTTGGAGACAAAAGGTGTTTTCCTGTTGATAAAGTCTCCATTCTTGCTTCAGAAATACATCAGTGTTATTAGGTTTTGTTCACCTGTTCGGTGTTTGCTTTGGTATTGGCCAATGGAATCACCAAACCAGAAAATCCCTGGCAACCCGAGGTGCTCCTTTATCACAGACCTGGCAATGCCAGATTCTACTTTATCACATACCTGGGAATGCCAGACTCTGCTTTATCACATTCCTGGCAACACCAAATGCTACTTTATCACATACCTGGCAACACCAGATGCTACTTTATCACTTGCCTCTCTCCCAGCGTCTCTCTCCACCAGCCTTTCTCCCAGCCTCTCCCAGCCTCTTTCCCAGCTTCTCTCCCAGCCTCTCTCCCACCCAACCTCTCCCACCTGGCAACGCCAGACGCTGCTTTATCACATACCTGGCAACACCAGATGCTATTTATCACATACCTGGCAATGCCAGATGCTAATTTATCAGATACCTGGCAACGCCAGACAGACAAGCAGAATTTCCAGACTGCATCCTTATCTTTTAATCATCACACATGGGGTTGTGTCCCAAATGGCACCCTATCCCCTACATAGTGCACTACTTTTAACCAGGGCTCAAAAGTAGTGCACTATGAAGGGAATAGGGTGCCATTTGTGACGGGCCCCATGATCTAATAACTCAACAACACTATACAGGAGCCTCCAGGCCTTTTGTTCGACAAAGCGTCTGGAGAAATACGTATACACATAGGCTACGTCCCAAATGGCACCATATTTCCTAGAAAGTGCACTCACATATTTTAGATGATTTTGCAGGTGTAGTGAAATGCTTGTGTTCCTAGCTCCAACCGTGCAGTAGTATCTAACAATTCACAACAATACACACAAATCTAAAGGTTAAAGAATGGAATTAAGAAATATAGAAATATTAGGACGAGCAATGTAGGAGTCTGGAGTATATATATACACTACCAGTCAAAAGTTTGGACACACCTACTCATTCCAGGGATTTTCTTTATTTTTACTATTTTCTACATTGTAGAATAATAGTGAAGACATCAAAACTATGAAATAACACATATGGAATCATGTAGTTACCAAAAAGGTGTTAAACAAATGAAAATATATTTTATATTTGAGATTCTTCAAAGTATCCACCCTTTGCCTTGATGACAGCTTTGCACACTCTTGGCATTCTCTCAACCAGCTTCATGAAGTAGTCACCTGGAATGCATTTCAATTAACAGGTGTGCCTTGTTAAAAGGTAATTTGTGGAATTTCTTTCCTTCTTAATACGTTTGAGCCAATCAGTTGTGTTGTGAAAAGGTAGGGGTGGTATACAGAAGATAGCACTATTTGGTAAAAGACCAAGTCCATATTATGGCAAGAACAGCTCAAATAAGCAAAGAGAAACAACAGTCCATCGTTACTTTAAGAGATGAAGGTCAGTCAATACGGAACATTTCAAGAACTTTGAAAGTTTCTTCAAGTGCTGTCGCAAAAACCATCAAGTGCTATGATGAAACTGGCTCTCATCAGGACCGCCACAGGAAAGGAAGATCCATAGTTACCTCTGCTGCAGAGGATACGTTCATTAGAGTTAACTGCACCTCAGATTCTAGCCCAAATAAATGCTTCACAGAGTTCAAGTAACAGACACATCTCAACATCAACTGTTCAGAAGAGACTGTGTGAATCAGGCCTTCATGGTCGAATTGCTGCAAAGAAACCACTACTAAAAGGACACCAATAAGAAGAAGAGACTTGCTTGGGCCAAGAAACACGAGCAATGGACATTAAACCGGTGGAAATCTGTCCTTTGGTCTGATGAGTCCAAATCTGAGATTTTTGGTGCCAACCGCTGTGTCTTTATGAGACGCAGAGTAGGTGAACGGATGATCCCCACATGTGTAGTTCCCACCGTAAAGCATGGAGGAGGAGGTGTGATGGTGTGGGGGTGCTTTGCTGGTGACACTGTCAGTGATTTATTTAGAATTCAAGGCACACTTAACCGGCATGGCTACCACAGGATTCTGCAGCGATACGCCATCTCATCTGGTTTGTGCTTAGTGGGACTATCATTTGTTTTTCAACAGGACAATGACACAAAACACACCTCCAGGCTGTGTAAGGGCTATTTGACCAAGGAGAGTGATGGAGTGCTACATCAGATGGCCTCCACAATCATCCGACCTCAACCCAAATGAGATGGTTTGGGATGAGTTGGACCGCAGAGTGAAGGAAAAGCAGCCAACAAGTGCTCAGCACAAGTGGGAACTCCTTCAAGACTGTTGGAAAAGCATTCCTCATGAAGCTGGTTGAGAGAATGCCAAGAGTGAGCAAAGCTGTCATCAAGGCAAAGGGTGGCTATTTTGAAGAATCTCAAATATAAAATATATTTTGATTTTTTAAAACACTTTTTTGGTTACTACATGATTCCATATGTGTTATTTCATAGTTTTGATGGCTTCACTATTATTCTACAATGTAGAAAACATTAAAAATAAAGAAAAACCCTTGAATGAGTAGGTGTGTCCAAACTTTTTGACTGGTACTGTATATATATATACAAAAGTATGTGGACACCCCTTCAAATTAGTGGATTTGGCTATTTCAGCCACACCCGTTGCTGACAGGTGTATAAAATTGAGCACACAGCCATGCAATCTCCATAGACAAACATTGGCAGTAGAATGGCCTTACTGAAGAGCTCAGTGAGTTTAAACGTGGCACAGTCATAGGATGCCACCTTTCCAACAAGTCAGTTCGTCAAATTTCTGCCCTGCTAGAGCTGCCCCGGTCAACTGTAAGTGCTGTTATTGTGAAGTGGAAACGTCTAGGAGCAACAACGGCTCAGCTGCGAAGTGGTAGGCCACACAAGCTCACAGAACGAGACCGCTGAAGCGCGTAAAACTTGTCTGTCCTCAGTTGCTACACTCACTACCGAGTTCCAAACTGCTTCTGGAACCAACGTCAGCACAAGAACTGTTCTCTGGGGTGATGAATCACGCTTCACCATCTGGCAGTCTGATGGATGAATCTGGGTTTGGCGGATGCCAGGAGAACGCTACCTGCCCCAATGTATAGTGCCAACTGTAAAGTTTGGTGGAGGAGGAATAATGGTCTGGGGCTGTTTTTCATGGTTTGGGCTAGGCCCCTTAGTTCCAGTGAAGGGAAATCTTAACGCTACAGCATACAATGACATTCTAGATGATTCTGTGCTTCCAACTTTGTGGCAACAGTTTAGGGAAGGCCCTTTCCTGTTTCAGCATGACAATGCCCCCGTGCACAAAGCGAGATCGGTGTTGAAAAACTTGACTTGAATTGGCTGCACATCACGTGGATTCACTCCAGGCTAGAACAGTGCACCTGATGTCTGGATCTAGTGCTGCAGTCTCCTACTGCTGCACTAAGAGACAATAGTACTGTAACACAATGACATTATAGGTTAACCATGATAACCACACTGAGTCTCCTGAAGCTTCCTACTGCTGCACCAAGCAGAAAGAGACAATAGGAGCACAATGACATTAACCATAGAAATATAATTACTATTCTTCACTGTTCTAGTCATTATATTTCTATGCTTACAACCATACTGCTTCAATTCAATCTTTATTGTCCAATTAGGGAAATCCACTAGTACATCACTTCTCCATTCTCAGCTGGTCTCAACAGCTGATTCTTCCTCTAAAATCACTTCTCCATTTTCAGCTTGTCTCAACAGTCAAACCTTTGATTCTTTCCTCTAATATCACTTCTCCATTCTCAGCTGGTCTCAACAGTCAAACCTTTGATTCTTTCCTCTAAAAATCTCTACATAGACAAAGCAACTCTGATCCTGTCTAGTCTCCCTCGTGACCTTAACTGATTGATTTCACCTGCTTCTTCTATGGTGGTGCATAGTTAAGTGAGTAGCCTGGGGGTGGATAAGGTATGTGATCCACCCTTAGAAAATGTCAAGCGCTTTGAGACTTACTAGTGAGAAGCTCAATGCAATTGTAATCCATCCCCATTCGTCCCCATCCATCACCACTATCAACATTCAGACTCCAGTACAATACTGTAGATCACTGGGGTGAACACGGAACAGAAGGCACACTCTCTCTCCTTCTCCTCACAGAACGTGTCCCTAGATGCATTATCTCTGGTTAAAGCAGCTTGTCATGACAGCAAAACCCTCCACACTGTATGATAGACCACACCCCACCAGGCTGGCATTGTGGTAGAGGGAGGGAGGGTGAAAGAGAGGGAGGGAGGCAGCCTGTCTCCTGACCCACTAACTGCAGGTTAACAATGAGGTTACTCCAAGAGGCCATGCTACAGCGATCAGCCCTCCCAGCTACAGACCCCTGCTCTACCAGCTGAAACAAAGCCTATCTCAGCCTCTCTCTCAGCCTCTCTCTCAGCCTCTCTCAACATCTCTCTCAGCCTCTCTCTCAGCCTCTCTCAGACTCTCTCTCAGTCTCTCTCTCAGCCTCTATCAGATTCTCTCTCAGCCTTTCTTCCAGTCTCTCTTCCAGGTTCTCTCCTAGCCTCTCTCTCAGTCTCTCTTCCAGTCTCTCTTCCAGTCTCTCTTCCAGTCTCTCTCCCAGACTCTCTTCCAGTCTCTCTCCCAGACTCTCTCTCTTCCAGCCTCTCCCAGGTTCTCTCCCAGGCTCTCTCCCAGCATCTCTCCCAGTCCCTCTCCCAGACACTCTCTCTTCCAGCCTCTCCCAGGTTCTCTCCCAGGTTCTCTCCCAGGCTCTCTCCCAGGTTCTCTCCCAGCCTCTCTCCCAGGCTCTCTCCCAGCCTCTCTCCCAGGCTCTCTCCCAGGTTCTCTCCCAGGCTCTCTCCCAGGCTCTCTCCCAGCCTCTCTCCCAGGCTCTCTCCCAGGTTCTCTCCCAGCCTCTCTCCCAGGCTCTCTCCCAGGTTCTCTCCCAGGCTCTCTCCCAGGCTCTCTCCCAGCCTCTCTCCCAGGCTCTCTCCTAGCCTCTCTCCCAGGTTCTCTCCCAGGCTCTCTCCCAGCCTCTCTCCGAGGCACTCTCCCATCCTCTCTCCCAGGCTCTCTCCCAGCCTCTCTCCCAGCCAACTGAGACACAGCCCCTCTATGTGTTGTCGTTACCATTGTCAGAGACCAGCCACTCACAACCCCCAGCGATCAGAGACGCTACCTGAGTATCGTAATCCTATGAAAACAGAACATCTACATCTCTCAATAGGAACATGAAAACAGAACAAAAGACACTGACAAACAGTAATGTTTCCTGGACAGCTGACGGCTTTGATGTCTGGTCCAATCAGATCCCTGACCGAGCTTTGAAGGCTAATCTGATTGGGTGGTATGTTTACATAACTGGCACTGAGAGACTTCAGACAGCCATTTATAATGAACATTTAGGGTCAATCCCAAATGGCACCTTTTATTACAGAGAATAGGACGCCATTTGGGAGACACCCTAAAATGATGTAACCCCTAATTCACTCATTCTGTGAGCCAGCAGGGGGATTAGAATACATTAAATGATCTTGGTTTGAGATTAAGCGAGCTGAGCTGGCATATGCCACCTCAGAAAGAAACATACTGTATCTGGGCCTTTTGATGGGCACTGTCAACAGAGACATTGGTTGGGGTTCCAGCACTGCTTGGGGTCCAGCTTAGATTCCTGGTTGTCCCCGGGCATAGAGATAAGGTTTATTCTGGTCCATCTATCAGTACCAAGCTCCATCACTAAGGAGTAGAGGAGATCAGGTTAATACTGGTCCATGCCAATAAAGCCCACTGAATTGAACTGAGACAGAGAGAGAGAGACAGAGGGAGAGAGAGAGAGAGTCCTGCGCGGGGACTGCCTAGCTTCCCTCTGTTGATAGATGATAACATCAGCCTCTACTAACAGACAGTCTCTCTGAAGCCCTGACTAACACAGACCTCTAGCCAGCCCCTCTACTAACAGACAGTCTCCCTGACGTTCTGACTAGCACAGACCTCTAGCCAGCCCCTTTACTAACAGACAGTCTCCCTGACGTTCTGACTAACACAGACCTCTAGCCAGCCCCTCTACTAACAGACAGTCTCCCTGACGTTCTGACTAGCACAGACCTCTAGCCAGCCCCTTTACTAACAGACAGTCTCCCTGACGTTCTGACTAACACAGACCTCTAGCCAGCCCCTCTACTAACAGACAGTCTCCCTGATGTTCTGACTAACACAGACCTCTAGCCAGCCCCTCTACTAACAGACAGTCTCCCTGACGTTCTGACTAACACAGGCCTCTAGCCAGCCCCTCTACTAACAGACAGTCTCTCTGAAGCCCTGACTAACACAGACCTCTAGCCAGCCCCTCTACTAACAGACAGTCTCTCTGAAGCCCTGACTAGCACAGACCTCTAGCCAGCCCCTCTACTAAGAGACAGTCTCCCTGATGTTCTGACTAACACAGGCCTCTAGCCAGCCCCTCTACTAACAGACAGTCTCCCTGACGTTCTGACTAACACAGACCTCTAGCCAGCCCCTCTACTAACAGACAGTCTCCCTGATGTTCTGACTAACACAGACCTCTAGCCAGCCCCTCTACTAACAGACAGTCTCCCTGACGTTCTGACTAACACAGACCTCTAGCCAGCCCCTCTACTAACAGACAGTCTCCCTGATGTTCTGACTAACACAGACCTCTAGCCAGCCCCTCTACTAACAGACAGTCTCCCTGACGTTCTGACTAACACAGACCTCTAGCCAGCCCCTCTACTAACAGACAGTCTCCCTGACGTTCTGACTAACACAGACCTCTAGCCAGCCCCTCTACTAACAGACAGTCTCCCTGACGTTCTGACTAACACAAACCTCTAGCCAGCCCCTCTACTAACAGACAGTCTCCCTGACGTTCTGACTAACACAGACCTCTAGCCAGCCCTCTACTAACAGACAGTCTCCCTGACGTTCTGACTAACACAGACCTCTAGCCAGCCCCTCTACTAACAGACAGTCTCCCTGACGTTCTGACTAACACAGACCTCTAGCCAGCCCCTCTACTAACAGACATTCTCCCTGACGTTCTGACTAACACAGACCTCTAGCCAGCCCCTCTACTGACAGTCTCCCTGACGTTCTGACTAACACAGACCTCTAGCCAGCCCCTCTACTAACAGACAGTCTCCCTGACGTTCTGACTAACACAGACCTCTAGCCAGTCCCTCAACTAACAGACAGTCTCCCTGACGTTCTGACTAACACAGACCTCTAGCCAGTCCCTCAACTAACAGACAGTCTCCCTGACGTTCTGACTAACACAGACCTCTAGCCAGTCCCTCAACTAACAGACAGCCTCCCTGACGTTCTGACTAACACAGACCTCTAGCCAGCCCCCCCAACTAGACCTTCCACTAAACACTAAACACTAGCTTTCACCTACAGAGAAGAGGACATAATTAGCCTCACCCATAACATTCTACAACTCACTGCCAAACTTCAGACAAATCAGACTCATCAGACTTATCAGCCGCAACACAGATTAGCTTGATGTGATTAGCTCTCATGTTGTCAACCTCTCACATGTTTCCTGACCATGTTATTCTATAGATCCTCCCTCAGTCTTCAGTCCTCAGTCAGCACCCGGATAGGAAGGGATCCTGTTTCCTTTGGTGAACACAGGAAAATGGCTGCTGGCTAAGTATATTACAAAGTGGAAATAAAGTTGACAAACGTTCATTCTAAACCTCAAGCCCCAACCTCAACCTTGACTGAGGACCATATTCCCTTCCTATTTAAGTACATGCAGTATTTAAACAGTATTTCACTTACTGCAGAATAGTATGGAACACTAAGGTGCTGTCATTTCACCTTAATCAGCACATTCTGAATACTGAGTGACATTTCACACCAGCGTCTCAAACCACAATACGCTGCAAAAACACTAGGTATTGCTGCAGTTTGAATTCTTCATGTAAAGAACCCCCCGTCCATAGATATTGTTGCAGTTTGAATTCTTCATGTAAAGAACCCCCCGTCCATAGATATTGTTGCAGTTTGAATTCTTCATGTAAAGAACCCCCGTCCATAGATATTGTTGCAGTTTGAATTCTTCATGTAAAGAACGCCCGTCCATAGATATTGTTGCAGTTTGAATTCTTCATGTAAAGAACCCCCGTCCATAGATATTGTTGCAGTTTGAATTCTTCATGTAAAGAACCCCCGTCCATAGATATTGTTGCAGTTTGAATTCTTCATGTAAAGAACCCCCCGTCCATAGATATTGTTGCAGTTTGAATTCTTCATGTAAAGAACCCCCCGTCCATAGATATTGTTGCAGTTTGAATTCTTCATGTAAAGAACGCCCCGTCCATAGATATTGCTGCAGTTTGAATTCTTCATGTAAAGAACCCCCCGTCCATACCTATCTTTGGGCCCTGACCTCCTCAGAGGCTATAGGATAAACTATTTCCTCTAGCCAACCTGGCTGACTGGCTGGAAAGGCTGCTTCCAAAACTGCAACCTTTTCCCTATGTAATGCATCCTATGGTTCCTGGTCCAAAGTAGTGCACTATAAAGGCTAGGGAATAGGGTACCATTTGGGACACAGCCTCTGTGTTCTGGCCTCAGATAACTCACTCAGAAGAACATACAAACTACAAGTATGCTGGTGTTAATCAAGGCTTTGTAGGAAATGAAAATAGCTTATGTAAGTGAAGTGATACTGAGTTTTGATAAATGGTCTACCAAGGTTGTTGATGCCTCAGAGAGACATAGTAACACATTCTGTGATGGACAACAAACACATTCGATTGATTTGATAACGGCCCTCCTGATTAAAATGACATGATGACAAATGCCATTACTGGCCAATCAATGACAGGATGAGGCTCGGAGTCCTGCACAGGCCAATGAGATTAGCCAAACACACCCAGTCAGGGTCCACAATAACAATAACATAGCCAATAGTGAAAACGTCCTCTGTCTGTGTCCCAAATGGCACCCTATCCCTATATAGTGCACTACTTTTTAGGGCTCTGGTGCCATTTGGGATGCACTTGTCTGGGTCAATTTCTCCAGCCGGCCCAACAATGACTTTGACCTCACATAGAAATGTGAGTTATAGATCTGTCCTTCTCTTTGAAAGCAAGTCTAAGAAGCGGTAGATATGTTCTATGTGCTTTCTTTGCGTCTTTTACTTGCGGTTTTATACACCAGCTTCAAACAGCTGAAAATTCAATATTTTTGGATATTGAAAAGATATTTCACAGTGGTTTAGATGGTACAATGATTCTCTACACTACACATTTCTTGTTTCTCACATAAACTAAAATTAGGCGAACTATTAGAATTTTAGCAACCAGGAAATGGCCGAGCGATTTCTGCAGATTGAACCTTGAACCTTTATTTATCCAGGGAAGTCTAGGTTTATCCAATTTATCCTTATTTACAATCAGCATTGGAGGATCAGATTTAGAATCCATGTATGTTGTACAGCCCAATCCCCTAACAACACTGGTGTGGTTGTGTGTTGTACAGCCCAATCCCCTAACAACACTGGTGTGGTTGTGTGTTGTACAGCCCAATCCCCTAACAACACTGGTGTGGTTGTATGTTGTACAGCCCAATCCCCTAACAACACTGGTGTGGTTGTGTGTTGTACAGCCCAATCCCCTAACAACACTGGTGTGGTTGTACGTTGTACAGCCCAATCCCCTAACAACACTGGTGTGGTTGTGTGTTGTACAGCCCAATCCCCTAACAACACTGGTGTGGTTGTGTGTTGTACAGCCCAATCCCCTAACAACACTGGTGTGGTTGTATGTTGTACAGCCCAATCCCCTAACAACACTGGTGTGGTTGTGTGTTGTACAGCCCAATCCCCTAACAACACTGGTGTGGTTGTATGTTGTACAGCCCAATCCCCTAACAACACTGGTGTGGTTGTGTGTTGTACAGCCCAATCCCCTAACAACACTGGTGTGGTTGTGTGTTGTACAGCCCAATCCCCTAACAACACTGGTGTGGTTGTGTGTTGTACAGCCCAATCCCCTAACAACACTGGTGTGGTTGTGTGTTGTACAGCCCAATCCCCTAACAACACTGGTGTGGTTGTGTGTTGTACAGCCTAATCCCCTAACAACACTGGTGTGGCTGTGTGTTGTACAGCCTAATCCCCTAACAACACTGGTGTGGTTGTGTGTTGTACAGCCCAATCCCCTAACAACACTGGTGTGGTTGTATGTTGTACAGCCCAATCCCCTAACAACACTGGTGTGGTTGTGTGTTGTACAGCCCAATCCCCTAACAACACTGGTGTGGTTGTATGTTGTACAGCCCAATCCCCTAACAACACTGGTGTGGTTGTGTGTTGTACAGCCCAATCCCCTAACAACACTGGTGTGGTTGTGTGTTGTACAGCCCAATCCCCTAACAACACTGGTGTGGTTGTGTGTTGTACAGCCCAATCCCCTAACAACACTGGTGTGGTTGTGTGTTGTACAGCCCAATCCCCTAACAACACTGGTGTGGTTGTGTGTTGTACAGCCTAATCCCCTAACAACACTGGTGTGGCTGTGTGTTGTACAGCCTAATCCCCTAACAACACTGGTGTGGTTGTGTGTTGTACAGCCCAATCCCCTAACAACACTGGTGTGGTTGTGTGTAATATGAGAAGAGGTAACAGGGATCATGGTGGGGCAGAGCCCATTGCTTTGTGCTGTTCCACTGAGAGGGAGTCAGTAGCATGTAACAGTCTGAGAGGGAGACAGTAGCGTGTAACAGTCTGAGAGGGAGACAGTAGCGTGTAACAGTCTGAGAGGGAGACAGTAGAATGTAACAGTCTGAGAGGGAGACAGTAGAATGTAACAGTCTGCGAGGGAGACAGTAGAATGTAACAGTCTGAGAGGGAGACAGTAGAATGTAACAGTCTGAGAGGGAGACAGTAGAATGTAACAGTCTGAGAGGGAGCCAGTAGAATGGAACAATCTGAGAGGGAGCCAGTAGCGTGTAGCAGTCTGAGAGGGAGCCAGTAGAATGTAGCAGTCTGAGAGGGAGCCAGTAGAATGTAACAGTCTGAGAGGGAGCCAGTAGCGTGTAGCAGTCTGAGAGGGAGCCAGTAGAATTTAGCAGTCTGAGAGGGGGGCTACAAAATAAACACACACACACACACACCCTTCCTACTCATCCTTAGAGGGCCACACTGGGAACACACACGTGCACACAGCGCATGCACACTTCCCAACTAGACAAAGCAGCCAGCAGAGTCCTTGCTAGACTTCAGCTCAGACAAATTCAGGAGGGGAAAAAAACACTGTCTGTTAAAATGGTGAATGAGTCGCAGAGATGTGCTTTCACATATCTACAAAAAAAAGAAACTCTCACTGTGCTTTGAGGCATGTTCAATTAATATTACATACTGTATCAGTACTATCCTCTGTTAAAACCATTTACACTCCTGGGAATTGACCTATATGGATTGGGCTACATTGAAATGTTTCTTACAGAAGAAATATGAAAAGCATGGTAGCAATTGAAAGACAACAGATTGGAGATTATAGGGACAATTATTAGACCAAAGTTCAGGACACAACAGTTCACCTGATACAAGACTGAATCCAAACATTACGATGTTGATTTTATGTGAATTTTACATTTACTGTACTTTTCGCTGCATTTGTTGATAACAAAATACTCTGGATACATTCAGTAACATGATAAGAATATTCCTGGAAGTGTGCACAGTTCCTAAGTAATTTCAATGCACTTTTATGACTCAAAGAAGAGTCTTCAACTATAAGGTGATTTTTTGAGCTCTCCTAGCTGTGCTGTTGAGGAACTAGAGCAAGCACACTTGTAGTTATTTTGTTTGGAACACAACCCTACATCACCGCCATCACACAATTAGGGTACTGTTGTTGTTTATGCAATCCAAAAACTAGAGATCCTGGTTCGAGTCCAGGCTCTGTCGCAGCCGGCCGCAACCGGGAGACCCATGGGCGGCGCACAACTGGTCCAGCGTCGTCCAAGGTAGGGGAGGGTTTGGCCGGCAGGGATGTGGGTTCGTTTCCCACGGGGGGCCAGTATAAAAAAAAAAACAGATGCATTCACTAACTGTAAGTCGCTCTGGATAAGATCGTCTGCTAAATGACTAAAATGTAAATAAGATACGTTATAAAATACGATCTTACAGTGTTAGGCTTTCACAAGACAATTCAGAGAAACAGATCGTAATTTTTGTGCGCATAGAAAGTCATGAGTGCATTCAGGTGCGTGTTCTGCTGTGAATTTTCTTCACAATAGACAAACATAGGCTCATTCTGTTCAGAACAACCCAGGGTACGACACCTTTTCATCTTGTAACTTGACATCAAACATAGTGATCATAAACGTTGATACTGTATATGACATGAGTTTTATCATATGGAAATGTGAAGTTCACATTTGGACGGGTGTGTGGTTTGCTTGTATGACATCAAATCAGTATTTATTATAATCCTCAATGTCTCATCTTTCAGAACACATCGACTCCCTCACTCAGACAACAACAAATGTGCAAAAGTTGTCCAATCAGCAGGAGGGATGGGGGCAGCTTCTTGTCACGTGCGGTGCCCAAGTTCAGAACGGCTGTCAGTCAAAACCCACACAGAGCTGTGAAGAGCAGAGTCTGAGCTCTGATGTCATGTATAGCATGTTACTCTACAGCCACTGGGCTTATCAAGGACAAAATCTGCCATTTTCAACCTGTGTACGGGATGACAGGGCTGTGAGTGGAAAGAGCTTCCTTGTACCAAGCTGTGATGTATTGTGCTACCAACTCTATCACAACACACCTTCCCCCCCAAAAAAGTAGACAGCGTTTATCTTTGCTTGATTGTTTTGTCAAATTTGTAGACATTTTCATTGTGAATTTGAGGAAGAAGGACTCCCTAATAATCTATATTCGGGGCAGAAGATTAGAAAGTGTTCTTCACTTTCTATCTCTCCTGACCCACAGTGATGACATAGTCTGTCCTCTCTGGCCAGCCATGTTTTTTTGATGGCGTCCTGTTTCAATTGCCAGGCTATGATCACTAATTATGTGTTTAGTTCATGTTTTTCTATGTTTGGAGTCTTTAACACGGGTTAAGTATTCTCTCTCTCCACTCCTCTCTCTCTCTCTCTCTCTCTTGGACTCTTTCTCTCACATGGACTCTTAACAACGTGATGAAACTTTGTTGCTCCTTGCTGAAACAAGCAAGGTGTTGTAGCAGACAAGTCTTTGGCCCTATCCACGAGTGCAAAGGGTTAACCTTAAATTGGCCTATATGGATAGGGCCACATTGAAATGTTTCTAACATAATAACTATGAAAAGCATATGAATGACCATGGTAGCAATGGAAAGAGACCACTTTGGACATTATGGGGTCATCATCAGACCAAAGGTGTGGACACAACAGTTCACCTGACACAAGACTGAATCCAAACATTACACTGTTGATTTTATGTGCATTTTACATTTACTGTAGTTTTATCACAGCATTTGTCAATAACGAAATCTGAAAATACTCTGGATACATTCAGTAACATAATAAGAATATTCATGAACATGTTAAAGTTGGTGCATGATCAGACAAAACAATGACAAGGGTTTGAGTGAGAGGTCAAACTGGTGTCTCCATGTGGCCACACCCTTCTCCAGACTGTGGGTTTGAGTGAGAGGTCAAACTGGTGTCTCCAAGTGGCCACACCCCTCTCCAGACTGTGGGTTTGAGTGAGAGGTCAAACTGGTGTCTCCAAGTGGCCACACCCCTCTCCAGATTGTGGGTTTGAGTGAGAGGTCTAACTGGTGTCTCCAAGTGGCCACACCCCTCTCCAGACTGTGGGTTTGAGTGAGAGGTCTAACTGGTGTCTTCAAGTGTCTACACACCTCTCCAAAGTATGCACAGTTCCTAAGTAATGTCAAAGCACTTTTGAAACTGTGATACTTGAAATGACCTGAGTTTTCAAACATGGAAATGTGAAGTTCACATTTGGACGGGTGTGTGGTTTGCTTGTATGACATCAAAGCTGTATTTATTATAATCCTCAATGTCTCATCTTTCAGAACACATCGACTCCCTCACTCAGACAACAACAAATGTGCAAAAGTTGTCCAATCAGCAGGAGGGATGGGGGCAGCTTCTTGTCACGTGCGGTGCCCAAGTTCAGAACGTCTGTCAGTCAAAACCCACACAGAGCTGTGAAGAGCAGAGTCTGAGCTCTGATGTCATGTATAGCATGTTACTCTACAGCCACTGGGTTCCAATTTAGGCGCTTATCATTGCTCTAATCTGCCATTTTCAACCTGTATACGGGTACGAGTGTAAAGGGTTAAATCAATTACCCTTAACACATCAGTGAACTATTTTACGTCAACTAACTGATTATTATCACTGACCCCTTACACATCAGTGAACTATTCTACCTCAACTAACTGCTGGGGAAAATACCAGATAATTCACCTCACTTACCTTGCTCATTAAGATCTATATTTTACTGCATCAACAGACATTACCAAACAGCAAACTGTGCATCCCAAATGGCACCCTATTCCCTATGTAGTGCACTACTTTTGACCAGAGCCTATAGGAAATAGGGTGCCATTTGGGACACACCCTATATAATAGAAGATAATAGCCAATGGAACATTGTGAACATCTCACCAGCCACAGAATGATAATGGGGCCTTTCCACACTAAATAGAATGCCACTGGTGATACAGTAAAATCATTCAAAGATGTACTTTAACCCTGTATCATAGCAGAATGTAGCTAGTACTTTAACCCTGTATCATTGCAGAATGTAGCTAGTACTTTAACCATGTATCATTGCAGAATGTAGCTAATACTTTTGCCAACTTCAACTTTAACCCTGACTGAAAATGTCTCTGGGTTGTGGAAATAAGTTTCTGTTCATGAGGACTGAGATACTTCAGAATCTTTTTCAATCTACAGCTCTCAGAAAACAAACAAAAACCTTTTGAAGATATCGTACCGCCTGAGAAGAAAGAAGTGGAACCTCTGTTTCAAGGGTGACTGACTCACTCCAGACACTTTAAGGCATTTCAAAGCACACACTGCTGGGAAAACCCAGAGTAGACACACACCAGCAGAGCCAGATAGCATTCAGACTCACAGAGCTGGTTTCAAGAGGAGGAGGAGGAGGAGGAGGAGGAGGTGGAACCCTCCACAGGATCAATAACAGCTTCTCCTGAGGAAACTGATCCCACAGTGTGAGAAAACACACACACACACACACAGGAGGTAAACAAACACACATGCACACACACACACACGCACACACACCAAACGTGCACACACACACACACACACACACACACACACACACACACAAACACACAAACACACAAACAACCCCCTTGTGAAGCACTCATCCACCTCAGTTCATCATGTCACACAGTTTAAGCCCTAAACCCCGGCCCATCAGGACAATAACCAGAGTAAGCAAAGGTACTGCCTGTTATATTCGCTCTTCAATAACATCTACTTGACCTTTGAACTCTGCAATAGAAAGGGCACCATGTTGTCACAATGTATACATACATACAACAGCACAATAGCTGGTAGTGGATGATAAAATGAAATTATTCTGTGTCGTCTGCTTGAGCAGGAATGTGTCTGGCTTCACAATGCTCCTTGGATTCATTTCAGGAATCCTACACAGCAAGAGGCAGATCTAGGCTATTCTTATTTCCAACCCAGTGTCTTTCACCTGGTGAGCCAGGCTCCATCTACATTTAAACTAGAGACAGGCAGAAGTCACTGGCTCAGGTCTTCAAAGAGAATCAACAGATGTTGGGCATCATCTGCTAGAAGCAGTACAGAGGGAATTAGATAAAAGGAAGAAAGAGATGTGAACCAGAGAGGGATCATGAAAGAAGGTATACCTCCATGTAGTCTAGCTAGCTACTCTATGGGGGAAATACCTCCATGTTGTCTAGCTAGTTACTCTATGGGGGAAATAGCACCATGTTGTCTAGCTAGCTACTCTATGGGGGAAATACCTCCATGTTGTCTAGCTAGCTACTCTATGGGGGAAATACCTCCATGTTGTCTAGCTAGCTACTCTATGGGGGGAAATACCTCCATGTTGTCTAGCTAGCTACTCTATGGGGGAAATACCTCCATGTTGTCTAGCTAGCTACTCTATGGGGGAAATACCTCCATGTTGTCTAGCTAGCTACTCTATGGGGGAAATACCTCCATGTTGTCTAGCTAGCTACTCTATGGGGGAAATACCTCCATGTTGTCTAGCTAGCTACTCTATGGGGGAAATACCTCCATGTTGTCTAGCTAGCTACTCTATGGGGGAAATACCTCCATGTTGTCTAGCTAGTTACTCTATGGGGGAAATACCTCCATGTTGTCTAGCTAGCTACTATATGGGGGAAATACCTCCATGTTGTCTAGCTAGCTACTCTATGGGGGAAATAGCACCATGCTGTCTAGCTAGCTACTCTATGGGGGGAAATAGCACCATGTTGTCTAGCTATTTACTCTATGGGGGGAAATACCTCCATGTAGTCTAGCTAGCTACTCTATAGGGGGAAATTCATTTTCAGCTAAACATACAGTTAACTGGCAAAATAAAGGAAACACTTGAGTAAATGAGGGATACAAAGTATATTGAAAGCAGGTGCTTCCACACAGGTGTGGTTCCTGAGTTAATTAAGCATTAACATCCCATCATGTATGTATAAAAATACCCAGTTGCCCATTATTTTGGCTACAAGAAGAGATCTCAGTGACTTTGAAAGAGGAGTCTCAAAGGAGCATAGGGGGTTTAAAGGGTGTGTGTGTGTGTGTGTGTGTGTTTGTGTGTGTGTGTGTGTGTGTGTGTCTCAGTCACCAGATCTCAAAATAATTGAAAACTTATCGGAGACACGCTTGAGACAGCATTTTCCACTACCATCAACAAAACACCAAATTATGGAATTTCTCGTGGAAGAATGGTGTCACATCCCTCCAATAGAGTTCCAAACACTTGTAGAATCTCTGCCAAAGTGCATTGAAGCTGTTCTGGCGCATGGTGGCCCAACGCCCTATTAAGACACTTTATGTTGGGGTTTCCTTTATTTTGGCAGTTACCTGTATTTCCTTCTTTTACTCAGGCATCTAATGGATATAGGAGGAGAACAGACATGCTGACAATACTGTATGGAGGACTGTACGGTCTCTCCTAAAACCATGTGCCAATGGTAAAACACAGAACTGGCACGAGATACAGTACGACAGCAACAGAAACCGTTGGTGTCATGTAAGAACAGCTTTGTTTATATAACCCACATACGGCCTGTTGAAATCTGAAAACCATCAAATCTATCTGCAGTAGAAATAAAGACTAACTAACGGTGACAGGATTCATTCCCACTAGCAGACTTGTTTACAACACCCATGTACTGTATGAGCTAGTAACATTTGAAAACTATCAAATCTATACAGAGTAAAGATGTAAAAAAATACTATTGTGAGTCATTCCCACTAGCAGAGGGGGTTTCCAGCAGTGTGGTGTGTTTCCCAGACAGATGCTGTGATGAGATGAGAGGGTTGTTGTAGTGCTGCTGGTTGGTTCCCAGGACGACTCATTAGAGGTGAATTGTAATTACTCTTCTCAGGGCAGAGAGCTGAGGTAGAGATGCAGGGAACCTGGGGGTAGACCAGACAGGTCTGAGGTACTGTAGAGATGCAGGGAACCTGGGGGTAGACCAGACAGGTCTGAGGTACTGTAGAGATACAGGGAACCTGGGGGTAGACCAGACAGATCTGGGGTGCTGTAGAGATACTGGGAACCTGGGGGTAGACCAGACAGGTCTGAGGTACTGTAGAGATACAGGGAACCTGGGGGTAGACCAGACAGGTCTGAGGTACTGTAGAGATGCAGGGAACCTGGGGGTAGACCAGACAGATCTGGGGTGCTGTAGAGATACTGGGAACCTGGGGGTAGACCAGACAGGTCTGAGGTACTGTAGAGATGCAGGGAACCTGGGGGTAGACCAGACAGATCTGGGGTGCTGTAGAGATACTGGGAACCTGGGGGTAGACCAGACAGGTCTGAGGTACTGTAGAGATGCAGGGAACCTGGGGGTAGACCAGACAGATCTGGGGTGCTGTAGAGATACTGGGAACCTGGGGGTAGACCAGACAGGTCTGAGGTACTGTAGAGATACAGGGAACCTGGGGGTAGACCAGACAGATCTGGGGTCCTATAGAGATACAGGGAACCTGGGGGTAGACCAGACAGGTCTGAGGTACTGTAGAGATGCAGGGAACCTGGGGGTAGACCAGACAGGTCTGAGGTACTGTAGAGATGCAGGGAACCTGGGGGTAGACCAGACAGGTCTGAGGTACTGTAGAGATGCAGGGAACCTGGGGGTAGACCAGACAGGTCTGAGGTACTGTAGAGATGCAGGGAACCTGGGGGTAGACCAGACAGGTCTGAGGTACTGTAGAGATGCAGGGAACCTGGGGGTAGACCAGACAGATCTGGGGTGCTGTAGAGATACTGGGAACCTGGGGGTAGACCAGACAGATCTGGGGTGCTGTAGAGATACTGGGAACCTGGGGGTAGACCAGACAGGTCTGAGGTACTGTAGAGATACAGGGAACCTGGGGGTAGACCAGACAGTGGTCTAGACAATACTCTATGATCACTCCCCACTGTCCTGTGGAGCATCAGCCATGGGAATGCTGTGTGTGTGCGGGATAACTCCTCTTACAGTTCTCTCTCAAGCTAGCTCTCATGCTTTCTCACAAACCAAACAGATACATGGTCAAGCAAGCATTCTCCCTCTCACACACGCTCCTCCCATTCTTTAATCCACTTCATTCCCTTCTCTCTCTCTGTCTCTCTCTGTCTCTCTGTCTCTGTCTCTCTCTCTCTCTCTCTCTCTCTCTCTCTCTCATGAAGCAAATGAGCTCTTTAAACCACCACTTATGGATTATATAGCAGGACCTATAATCATACTGACCATACTGTCTGTGTGTGATCTGAATGTAGCTTCTCCTCTGGTGCTGTGCATGTGGCATGGTTAGGCATTATAATCTAACACATGCTCTCACACAAACCCTAAGCAACAATCACTCTCACGCAACAAACGCTTTACTCTGCACTGTTGAAGTTATAAACCACTGAATGTATTGACTGGTCTCTGCCTCTGAGAGAATAATATTGTGGGATATACAACATTTACATAAAAGCTTTAATATATTATCTTTATATTTACTTCTATTCGGGCTGCCAACAGAAAGAGCAGAACGTTATATTTACTGGTGTCACACTGGCGTATGGAGTGGATTTATACAGTCTGTATACCACCATTAACCCTAAATTACATTTCCTTTCTTGGTGGCAGTTCAATTTAGTTAATAGTAGAGGATAGGGGCACTAAGACCCAGGGAGGAAGTTATCCACTGTGAACTAAGACCCAGGGAGGAAGTTATCCACTGTCACGCCCTGGCTCTGGGGACTCTTGTATGTTGAGCCAGGGTGTTAGTTCCTTTGTGTAGTGTCTATGTTTCGTTTTCTATGTTCTGTTCTAGGTTATGTGTTTCTATGTTGGCCGGGGTGGTTCTCAATCAGAGGCAACGTGAATCAGCTGTTGCTTGTTGTCTCTGATTGGGAACCATACTTAGGCAGCCTGTTGTGCACTTGTGTTTTGTGGGATCTTGTTCCGTGTAGGTTTGTGTTATTGACCGAGGACTTCACGTATCGTTTTTGTTGTTTTGTGTTGTATTAAAAGTACCTATTAAAGTATGTACTCATATCACGCTGCGCCTTGGTCCGCTCATTATGACGATCGTGACAGAAGATCCCACCAATACAGGACCAAGCAGCGTGTCCAGGAGCAAACGCCGGAGGTAACGTTAGTGGATGTCCTCCTCGGTTGGGGGCAGATCACGGAGGAGGAGGCCGTCCGTTACCGGAGGGCGATGAAGGGGGAGGCCCAGGCAGGAGAGGAGAAGCGGCGCCAACCGGGCCGTCGTCGGACAGGCGAGAGGCACCCCCAATAATTTTTTTGGGGGGGGCACACGGCATGGACGACGGGGCTGCTGGAGGCAGATAAAGGGCGAGTTTGTGGACGAGGAGAGAAGGCCACCAGGTTACAGGGGCCATTGGTCAGTAGAGGGAAGGAGAGTGTAGAGGCACGGCGAGAGGTACTGAGGTGTGTTACCAGTCCGGTCCGGCCCGCTCCTGATCCCCACACAAGGCCAGTGGTGTGTGTTCCCAGTACGGTCCGGCCTGTTCCTGTCCCTCGCACCAAGCCTGTGATGCGCGTCGCCAGCCCGGCCCGGCCTGTTCCTGCCCCTCGCACCAAGCCTGTGGTGCGCGTCGCTAGCCCGGCCCGGCCTGTTCCTGCCCCTCGCACCAAGCCTATGGTGCGCGTCGCCAGCCCGGCCCGGCCTGTTCCTGCCCCTCGCACCAAGCCAATGGTGCGCGTTGCCAGCCCGGCCCGGCCTGTTCCTGCTCCCCGCACCAAGCCTGTGGTGCTCGTCGCCAGCCCGGCCCGGCCTGTTCCTGCCCCTCGCACCAAGCCAGTGGTGCGCGTCGCCAGCCCGGCCCGGCCTGTTCCTGCTCCCCGCACCAAGCCTATGGTGCGCGTCGCCAGCCCGGCCTGTTCCTGCTCCCCGCACCAAGCCTGTGGTGCGCGTCGCCAGCCCGGCCCGGCCTGTTCCTGCTCCCGCACCAAGCCAATGGTGCGCGTCGCCAGCCCGGCCCCGCCTGTTCCTGCCCCTCGCACCAAGCCAATGGTGCGCGTCGCCAGCCCGGCCCGGCCTGTTCCTGCTCCCCGCACCAAGCCTGTGGTGCGCGTCGTCAGCCCGGCCCCGCCTGTTCCTGCCCCTCGCACCAAGCCAATGGTGCGCGTCGCCAGCCCGGCCCGGCCTGTTCCTGCTCCCCGCACCAAGCCTGTGGTGCGCGTCGTCAGCCCGGTCCGGCCCGTTCCTGCTCCCCGCACCAAGCCAGTGGTGCGCGTCGTCAGCCCGGTCCGGCCCTTTCCTGCTCCCCGCACCAAGCCTGTGGTGCGCATCGTCAGCCCGGTCAGGCCCGTTCCTGCTCCCCGCACCAAGCCAGTGGTGCGCGTCGTCAGCCCGGTCCGGCCCATTCCTGCTCCCCGCACCAAGCCTGTGGTGCGCGTCGTCAGTCCGGCACAGCCCGTGCCTGGTCAGGTACCGGTCAGCTGCTCCACACCGGAGCCTAAGCAATCCGCTCCACCGATGTCCAGTCCAGCTCCAGCCAGCGGGACCAGACCAGGGGCGCTACGGGGGGGTTGTTAGAGGGTGGTGGTCACGCCCGGAGCCGGATCCGCCTCCGAGGTGGAATGCCCACCCGGCCCCTCCCCTGTTGGGTTTATGTTGGCGCGGTCGCAGTCCGCGCCTTTGGGGGGGGGGATACTGTCACGCCCTGGCTCTGGGGACTCTTGTATGTTGAGCCAGGGTGTTAGTTTCTTTGTGTAGTGTCTATGTTTCGTTTTCTATGTTCTGTTCTAGGTTATGTGTTTCTATGTTGGCCGGGGTGGTTCTCAATCAGAGGCAACGTGAATCAGCTGTTGCTTGTTAGGCAGCCTGTTGTGCACTTGTGTTTTGTGGGATCTTGTTCCGTGTAGGTTTGTGTTATTGACCGAGGATTTCACGTATCGTTTTTGTTGTTTTGTGTTGTATTAAAAGTACCTATTAAAGTATGTACTCATATCACGCTGCGCCTTGGTCCGCTCATTATGACGATCGTGACATCCACTGTGATATAAGACCCAGAGAGGAGGTTATCCACTGTTGACTAAGACCAAAGGAGGAAGTTATCCACTGTGGACTAAGACCCAGAGAGGAGGTTATCCACTGTTGACTAAGACCCAGAGAGGAAGTTATCCACTGTGGACTAAGACCCAGAGAGGAGGTTATCCACTGTGGACTAAGACCCAGGGAGGAAGTTATCCACTGTGCACTAAGACCCAGAGAGGAAGTTATCCACTGTGAACTAAGACCCAGGGAGGAAGTTATCCACTGTGAACTAAGACCCAGGGAGGATGTTATCCACTGTGAACTAAGACCCAGGGAGGAAGTTATCTACTGTGAACTAAGACCCAGGGAGAAAGTTATCCACTGTGAACTAAGACCCAGTGGGGAAGTTATCCACTGTGAACTAAGACCCAGGGAGGATGTTATCCACTGTGAACTAAGACCCAGGGTGGAAGTTATCCACTGTGAACTAAGACCCAGTGAGGAAGTTATCCACTGTGAACTAAGACCCAGGGAGGAAGTTATCCACTGTGAACTAAGACCCAGTGAGGAAGTTATCCACTGTGAACTAAGACCCAGGGAGGAAGTTATCCACTGTGAACTAAGACCCAGTGAGGAAGTTATCCACTGTGAACTAAGACCCAGGGAGGAAGTTATCCACTGTGAACTAAGACCCAGGGAGGAAGTTATCCATTGTGAACTAAGACCCAGGGAGGAAGTTATCCACTGTGAACTAAGACCTAGGGAGGGAGTTATCCACTGTGAACTAAGACCCAGAGAGGAAGTTATCCACTGTGATATAAGACCCAGGGAGGAAGTTATCCACTGTGAACTAAGACCCAGAGAGGAAGTTATCCACTGTGAACTAAGACCCAGGGAGGATGTTATCCACTGTGGACTAAGACCCAGGAAGGATGTTATCCACTGTGGACTAAGACCCAGGGAGGAAGTTATCCACTGTGAACTAAGACCCAGGGAGGATGTTATCCACTGTGGACTAAGACCCAGGAAGGATGTTATCCACTGTGGACTAAGACCCAGTGAGGAAGTTATCCACTGTGAACTAAGACCCAGGGAGGATGTTATCCACTGTGGACTAAGACCCAGGAAGGATGTTATCCACTGTGGACTAAGACCAAGGTGGACCCCTGGCTGTGGCCATGCTCTGTAATCTGGGCTGTCATGTCAAGACAAGCTGAGAGGGAGAGTTGAAAGAGCAGAGATGTGGAATTTAACAGGAAGACCACCACCATAATGAGCATATAAACAGTCAGCCAACCCCTCACCATACTGAACATATAAACAGTCAGCCAACCCCTCACCATACTGAACATATAAACAGTCAGCCAACCCCTCACCATACTGAACATATAAACAGTCAGCCAACCCCTCACCATAATGAGCATATAAACAGTCAGCCAACCCCTCACCATACTGAACATATATACAGTCAGCCAACCCCTCACCATACTGAACATATAAACAGTCAGCCAACCCCTCACCATAATGAGCATATAAACAGTCAGCCAACCCCTCACCATACTGAACATATAAACAGTCAGCCAACCCCTCACCATACTGAACATATAAACAGTCAGCCAACCCCTCACCATACTGAACATATAAACAGTCAGCCAACCCCTCACCATACTGAACATATAAAGAGTCAGCCAACCCCTCACCATACTGAACATATAAACAGTCAGCCAACCCCTCACCATACTGAACATATAAACAGTCAGCCAACCCCTCACCATGCTGAACATATAAAGAGTCAGCCAACCCCTCACCATACTGAACATATAAAGAGTCAGCCAACCCCTCACCATGCTGAACATATAAAGAGTCAGCCAACCCCTCACCATACTGAACATATAAACAGTCAACTAACCCCTCACCATACTGAACATATAAACAGTCAGCCAACCCCTCACCATACTGAACATATAAACAGTCAGCCAACCCCTCACCATACTAGACACTCACTTCTGGTTTTACATAATGAAATCTCTAATCTCTCTGACTGCAGGAGTGAGTAACAACCCAGGCCTCCTCAGCTGAGTCACAGCACTGTGTGTGTGTGTGTGTGTGTGTGTGTGTGTGTGTGTGTGTGTGTGTGTGTGTGTGTGTGTGTGTGTGTGTGTGTGTGTGTGTGTGTGTGTGTGCGTGTGTGAGAGTGAGTGAGTGTATGTGTGTAAGAGACTGTAGACTCTTCTGGAATTGACACAATTTGTTATCAGTGCTAACTGCCTCCCAGCTGAGCCTCATTATGAGAGACACAGGTATCAGATAGCTTCATTATGGAGCAACACTTGAGGAGAGGAGGGAGGGAGGGAGGGAGGGAGGGAGGCTATATTACACATCATGTGCCTGTGAACCTTCATGCTAACGATTATTGCATTTGATCATTATGTAAATCGTAGGTCTATGTGGCCAAATAGAAAACATACGTTGATACAACGAATCCAAAAACAGTTCCCACTCCCCACTAATCAGTTCATGAAATGGTTCCCACTCCCCACTAATCAGTCCATGAAATGGTTCCCACTCCCCACTAATCAGTCCATGAAATGGTTCCCAATCCCCACTAATCAGTCCATGAAATGGTTCACAATCCCCACTAATCAGTCCATGAAATGGTTCCCACTCCCCACTAATCTGTCCATGAAATGGTTACCACTCCCCACTAATCAGTTCATGAAATGGTTCCCACTCCCCACTAATCTGTCCATGAAATGGTTCCCACTCCCCACTAATCTGTCCATGAAATGGTTCCCAATCCCCACTAATCAGTCCATGAAATGGTTCCCACTCCCCACTAATCTGTCCATGAAATGGTTCCCACTCCCCACTAATCTGTCCATGAAATGGTTACCACTCCCCACTAATCAGTTCATGAAATGGTTCCCACTCCCAACTAATCAGTCCATGAAATGGTTCCCACTCCCCACTAATCTGTCCATGAAATGGTTACCACTCCCCACTAATCAGTCCATGAAATGGTTCCCAATCCCCACTAATCAGTCCATGAAATGGTTCCCAATCCCCACTAATCAGTCCATGTGGCCCTGTGTTGACAGGTAGACCTAACAGAAATAACAGGGCAGATCCTGATGTGATTTGCTATGAGGAAGTTGACTGGTTTGATTAATTAGAACCTGACCTTTTTATAGCCACCTCTCTCTCTCAGCCAAGGGACCAACACACAGGGGAGTGGTAGCAGGGCAGTGGCAGTAGCAATCTACTGCAGATCTGGACTTCTGGAGTGACCTAGAATATACTGTATGATGATTAAGAGAAAAACCAGAACACAGCTTGAGAAAGTCATTCCAGACTAGACTTGATCCACTTCATCAAAGCTGAATGACAATGCATACAGGATTCAATTTTTTTTAATAGTATTGGATTAATTTGACTTTTCAGCGTAAACATCACCCTGATTAAACCAGGATTTGACCTCATAATGTCATCAAGTCTGGTCAGTGGTCAGCTATAATAGGCCTTCAGTTCAGTTCAGGATATAATGTCAACACCATGATGGTCTGTTCTCTTTAAAAGCAGCTTAACCCGTGGTGGTATTGCGGCTGATGGTGGATAAAACATGATGTCATGTGACCCAAATTAAAGCTCGTCTCATCCCAGGTCTGAGGTCGCTAGATGAGGCTGACTCACTGCCACTCCTCTACAGAGAGAACGAACAGAGTCTCCATAAAGAAGTGAAACCATTAGTGGACCATGATAAGCGTGGTCTCTGGGCTCAAGGGAGGTATGGAGAGGAGAGCAAAGACACAGACCAGACCAGCAGACCTGGCTTCAAATACTAGTTGTTTTCTTGCCTGGTGCAATGGAACCAATGCGATACTTAATTAACCATTAGTTTACCAGATAGGTTAGCGGAGAACACACAAAAACAGAAAATGCAAGCCCAGCCTATTTGGTATTCCAGACAGGCTAAATCAAAAGCACAAAGTATTCCATAGAAAACAGAAACAATTTGAATCCAGGTCTGCCACAGATTGTTCTGCCATGCCCCTCCCTCCCTGCGCTCCCCTCCCCTCCCTGGCAGGCCCACTGTGTGTGTGTGTGTGTGTGTGTGTGTGTGTGTGTGTGTGTGTGTGTTTACCCAGGGCTGTAAAGGAAGTAAGCCACTGGACCAGCTCCCAGTCAGAGTTGCGCCTGCAAGCCTAGTTTCCTCACTAGATAGGGAACACTGCCCATGAACCACACCAGAGCAAACACAAACACAATTGTCCATGGCTGTTCTCTGTGGGCCTGCTGCATGGTGGGAGGCAGGGAGGCACATGGCTGTTCTCTCTGGGCCTGCTGCATGGTGGGAGGCAGGGAGGCACATGGCTGTTCTCTCTGGGCCTGCTGCATGGTGGGAGGCAGGGAAGCACATGGCTGTTCTCTGTGGGCCTGCTACATGGTGGGAGGCAGGGAGGCACATGGCTGTTCTCTGTGGGCCTGCTACATGGTGGGAGGCAGGGAGGCACATGGCTGTTATCTGTGGGCCTGCTGCATGGTGGGAGGCAGGGAGGCACATGGCTGTTCTCTGTGGGCCTGCTGCATGGTGGGAGGCAGGGAGGCACATGGCTGTTCTCTGTGGGCCTGCTGCATGGTGGGAGGCAGGGATGCACATGGCTGTTACACCTCCTCCCCTGTGAACTGAGTAAGATAAGATCCAGTTTGCTACTCTGTTCATGAACCTTGGTTGTACAGCGATGTGGTGACAGTATTCTTTTAAATGGTCCACAAACAGCCGGCTTGCAGTAAGCAGGTCCCAGCAGTGTCCCAGGTGGTTGGTACACTAGACTAAACCCAGAGCAGAGAGGACTAAAGGACTGGCTTGGCTTAATGCCTCAGCTCTCTACCTCCACCTCTATTCCCCTCACTACACAGTCATTATGGACTCCATTACACTCCCTAGAAGAGGTTAACCCCAGGCTGAATGATTACCCAATCCCAGATTCTACAGGCTTTCCAGACATTTTGAGGAGCGATATTACCATTGAAATAGCCTGTTGGTATTAATGTGTAGGGTTAATGATAAACACAGCTTTGGGGCATTGGTCTTGTGAGAGGCTACAACAGGAATGAATCAGGAATAAGGGCTACTCTCTCTCTCTCTCTCTCTCTCTCTCTCTCTCTCTCCACATGACAGAGGAATGCAGTGCTGCCAGAGAGCTAGCTGGGGCTAACTGCTAAAGGTTGTACAGTAAGACTCAGTCACACCTCACAGCACTGTACGGTACACTAACCCAGCTAGCCAGACATTACTGTAGGATACTGCCCACAAGTTATTACAGGGTCACCTGTGACAGTGTTACAGAGCTGTGGCTAAACTAACCACTAATGAAAGGCTGTACAGTAAGTCTCAGTCACTCTCATGCATAATGCACCACCACATGCCAGACATAATATAGGCTAAAGCCCACAAGTTAAAGGAAAAGGTATACATTAATGTTGCCACTCCACCACTTTCCAACCAATGTGCATAAACAAAAGGAGCATCTGGAAATAGTGCTGCTGAAACAGTGTTGAATAAGGTGAACCAGTGCTGCTGAAAAAGTGTTGAATAAGGTGAACGAGTTCTGCTGAAACAGTGTTGAATAAGGTGAACTAGTGCTGCTGAAACATTGTTGAATAAGGTACACCAGTGCTGCTGAAACAGTGTTGAATAAGGTGAACCAGTGCTGCTGAAACAGTGTTGAATAAGGTAAACTAGTGCTGCTGAAACAGTGTTCAATAAGGTGAACCAGTGCTGCTGAAACAGTGTTGAATAAGGTGAACCAGTGCTGCTGAAACAGTGTTGAATAAGGTGAACCAGTGCTGCTGAAACAGTGTTGAATAAGGTAAACTAGTGCTGCTGAAACAGTGTTGAATAAGGTAAACTAGTGCTGCTGAAACAATGTTGAATAAGGTAAACTAGTGCTGCTGAAACATTGTTGAATAAGGTGAACCTGTGCTGCTGAAACATTGTTGAATAAGGTGAACCAGTGCTGCTGAAACAGTGTTGAATAAGGTGAACCAGTGCTGCTGAAACAGTGTTGAATAAGGTACACCAGTGCTGCTGAAACAGTGTTGAATAAGGTGAACCAGTGCTGCTGAAACAGTGTTGAATAAGGTCAACTAGTGCTGCTGAAACAGTGTTGAATAAGGTAAACTAGTGCTGCTGAAACAGTGTTGAATAAGGTCAACCAGTGCTGCTGAAACAGTGTTGAATAAGGTCAACTAATGCTGCTGAAACAGTGTTGAATAAGGTCAACCAGTGCTGCTGAAACATTGTTGAATAAGGTGAACCAGTGCTGCTGAAACAGTGTTGAATAAGCTGAACCAGTGCTGCTGAAACAGTGTTGAATAAGGTGAACTAGTGCCGCTGAAACAGTGTTGAATAAGGTAATCTAGTGCTGCTGAAACAGTGTTGAATAAGGTGAACCAGTGCTGCTGAAACAGTGTTGAATAAGGTCAACTAGTGCTGCTGAAACATTGTTCAATAAGGTCAACTAGTGCTTCTGAAACAGTGTTGAATAAAGTGAAGCAGTGCTGCCGAAACAGTGTTGAATAAGGTGAACGAGTGCTGCTGAAACAGTGTTGAATAAGGTGAACTAGTGCTGCTGAAACATTGTTGAATAAGGTACACCAGTGCTGCTGAAACAGTGTTGAATAAGGTGAACCAGTGCTGCTGAAACAGTGTTGAATAAGGTCAACTAGTGTTGCTGAAACATTGTTGAATAAGGTCAACTAGTGCTGCTGAAACATTGTTGAATAAGGTACACCAGTGCTGCTGAAACAGTGTTGAATAAGGTGAACCAGTGCTGCTGAAACAGTGTTGAATAAGGTCAACTAGTGCTGCTAAAACATTGTTGAATAAGGTCAACTAGTGCTGCTGAAACAGTGTTGAATAAGGTCAACTAGTGCTGCTGAAACAGTGTTGAATAAGGTGAACCAGTGCTGCTGAAACAGTGTTGAATAAGGTGAACCAGTGCTGCTGAAACAGTGTTGAATAAGGTGAACCAGTGCTGCTGAAACAGTGTTGAATAAGGTCAACCAGTGCTGCTGAAACAGTGTTGAATAAGGTGAACCAGTGCTGCTGAAACAGTGTTGAATAAGGTGAACCAGTGCTGCTGAAACAGTGTTGAATAAGGTGAACCAGTGCTGCTGAAACAGTGTTGAATAAGGTAAACTAGTGCTGCTGAAACAGTGTTCAATAAGGTGAACCAGTGCTGCTGAAACAGTGTTGAATAAGGTGAACGAAGTGCTGCTGAAACAGTGTTGAATAAGGTGAACTAGTGCTGCTGAAACATTGTTGAATAAGGTACACCAGTGCTGCTGAAACAGTGTTGAATAAGGTGAACCAGTGCTGCTGAAACAGTGTTGAATAAGGTCAACTAGTGCTGCTGAAACATTGTTGAATAAGGTCAACTAGTGCTGCTGAAACAGTGTTGAATAAAGTGAACCAGTGCTGCTGAAACAGTGTTGAATAAGGTGAACCAGTGCGGATGAAACAGTGTTGAATAAGGTGAACCAGTGCTGCTGAAACAGTGTTGAATAAGGTGAACCAGTGCTGCTGAAACAGTGTTGAATAAGGTAAACTAGTGCTGCTGAAACAGTGTTGAATAAGGTAAACTAGTGCTGCTGAAACATTGTTGAATAAGGTGAACCTGTGCTGCTGAAACATTGTTGAATAAGGTGAACCAGTTCTGCTGAAACAGTGTTGAATAAGGTGAACCAGTGCTGCTGAAACAGTGTTGAATAAGGTAAACTAATGCTGCTGAAACAGTGTTGAATAAGGTAAACTAGTGCTGCTGAAACAGTGTTGAATAAGGTCAACCAGTGCTGCTGAAACAGTGTTGAATAAGGTCAACTAATGCTGCTGAAACAGTGTTGAATAAGGTCAACTAGTGCTGCTGAAACATTGTTGAATAAGGTGAACTAGTGCTGCTGAAACAGTGTTGAATAAGGTGAACCAGTGCTGCTGAAACAGTGTTGAATAAGGTGAACTAGTGCCGCTGAAACAGTGTTGAATAAGGTAATCTAGTGCTGCTGAAACAGTGTTGAATAAGGTGAACCAGTGCTGCTGAAACAGTGTTGAATAAGGTGAACCAGTGCTGCTGAAACAGTGTTGAATAAGGTAAACTAGTGCTGCTGAAACAGTGTTCAATAAGGTAAACCAGTGCTGCTGAAACAGTGTTGAATAAGGTGAACCAGTGCTGCTGAAACAGTGTTGAATAAGGTGAACCAGTGCTGCTGAAACAGTGTTGAATAAGGTAAACTAGTGCTGCTGAAACAGTGTTGAATAAGGTAAACTAGTGCTGCTGAAACAATGTTGAATAAGGTAAACTAGTGCTGCTGAAACATTGTTGAATAAGGTGAACCTGTGCTGCTGAAACATTGTTGAATAAGGTGAACCAGTGCTGCTTAAACAGTGTTGAATAAGGTGAACCAGTGCTGCTGAAACAGTGTTGAATAAGGTACACCAGTGCTGCTGAAACAGTGTTGAATAAGGTGAACCAGTGCTGCTGAAACAGTGTTGAAAAAGGTCAACTAGTGCTGCTGAAACAGTGTTGAATAAGGTAAACTAGTGCTGCTGAAACAGTGTTGAATAAGGTCAACCAGTGCTGCTGAAACAGTGTTGAATAAGGTCAACTAATGCTGCTGAAACAGTGTTGAATAAGGTCAACTAGTGCTGCTGAAACATTGTTGAATAAGGTGAACCAGTGCTGCTGAAACAGTGTTGAATAAGGTGAACCAGTGCTGCTGAAACAGTGTTGAATAAAGTAAACTAGTGCTGCTGAAACATTGTTCAATAAGGTCAACTAGTGCTGCTGAAACAGTGTTGAATAAAGTGAACCAGTGCTGCGAAACAGTGTTGAATAAGGTGAACGAGTGCTGCTGAAACAGTGTTGAATAAGGTGAACTAGTGCTGCTGAAACAGTGTTCAATAAGGTGAACCAGTGCTGCTGAAACAGTGTTGAATAAGGTGAACGAGTGCTGCTGAAACAGTGTTGAATAAGGTGAACTAGTGCTGCTGAAACATTGTTGAATAAGGTACACCAGTGCTGCTGAAACAGTGTTGAATAAGGTGAACCAGTGCTGCTGAAACAGTGTTGAATAAGGTCAACTAGTGCTGCTGAAACATTGTTGAATAAGGTCAACTAGTGCTGCTGAAACAGTGTTGAATAAAGTGAACCAGTGCTGCTGAAACAGTGTTGAATAAGGTGAACCAGTGCTGCTGAAACAGTGTTGAATAAAGTCAACTAGTGCTGCTGAAACATTGTTCAATAAGGTCAACTAGTGCTGCTGAAACAGTGTTGAATAAAGTGAACCAGTGCTGCCGAAACAGTGTTGAATAAGGTGAACGAGTGCTGCTGAAACAGTGTTGAATAAGGTGAACTAGTGCTGCTGAAACAGTGTTCAATAAGGTGAACCAGTGCTGCTGAAACAGTGTTGAATAAGGTGAACGAGTGCTGCTGAAACAGTGTTGAATAAGGTGAACTAGTGCTGCTGAAACATTGTTGAATAAGGTACACCAGTGCTGCTGAAACAGTGTTGAATAAGGTGAACCAGTGCTGCTGAAACAGTGTTGAATAAGGTCAACTAGTGCTGCTGAAACATTGTTGAATAAGGTCAACTAGTGCTGCTGAAACAGTGTTGAATAAAGTGAACCAGTGCTGCTGAAACAGTGTTGAATAAGGTGAACCAGTGCGGATGAAACAGTGTTGAATAAGGTGAACCAGTGCTGCTGAAACAGTGTTGAATAAGGTGAACCAGTGCTGCTGAAACAGTGTTGAATAAGGTAAACTAGTGCTGCTGAAACAGTGTTGAATAAGGTAAACTAGTGCTGCTGAAACATTGTTGAATAAGGTGAACCTGTGCTGCTGAAACATTGTTGAATAAGGTGAACCAGTTCTGCTGAAACAGTGTTGAATAAGGTGAACCAGTGCTGCTGAAACAGTGTTGAATAAGGTAAACTAATGCTGCTGAAACAGTGTTGAATAAGGTAAACTAGTGCTGCTGAAACAGTGTTGAATAAGGTCAACCAGTGCTGCTGAAACAGTGTTGAATAAGGTCAACTAATGCTGCTGAAACAGTGTTGAATAAGGTCAACTAGTGCTGCTGAAACATTGTTGAATAAGGTGAACTAGTGCTGCTGAAACAGTGTTGAATAAGGTGAACCAGTGCTGCTGAAACAGTGTTGAATAAGGTGAACTAGTGCCGCTGAAACAGTGTTGAATAAGGTAATCTAGTGCTGCTGAAACAGTGTTGAATAAGGTGAACCAGTGCTGCTGAAACAGTGTTGAATAAGGTGAACCAGTGCTGCTGAAACAGTGTTGAATAAGGTAAACTAGTGCTGCTGAAACAGTGTTCAATAAGGTAAACCAGTGCTGCTGAAACAGTGTTGAATAAGGTGAACCAGTGCTGCTGAAACAGTGTTGAATAAGGTGAACCAGTGCTGCTGAAACAGTGTTGAATAAGGTAAACTAGTGCTGCTGAAACAGTGTTGAATAAGGTAAACTAGTGCTGCTGAAACAATGTTGAATAAGGTAAACTAGTGCTGCTGAAACATTGTTGAATAAGGTGAACCTGTGCTGCTGAAACATTGTTGAATAAGGTGAACCAGTGCTGCTTAAACAGTGTTGAATAAGGTGAACCAGTGCTGCTGAAACAGTGTTGAATAAGGTACACCAGTGCTGCTGAAACAGTGTTGAATAAGGTGAACCAGTGCTGCTGAAACAGTGTTGAAAAAGGTCAACTAGTGCTGCTGAAACAGTGTTGAATAAGGTAAACTAGTGCTGCTGAAACAGTGTTGAATAAGGTCAACCAGTGCTGCTGAAACAGTGTTGAATAAGGTCAACTAATGCTGCTGAAACAGTGTTGAATAAGGTCAACTAGTGCTGCTGAAACATTGTTGAATAAGGTGAACCAGTGCTGCTGAAACAGTGTTGAATAAGGTGAACCAGTGCTGCTGAAACAGTGTTGAATAAAGTCAACTAGTGCTGCTGAAACATTGTTCAATAAGGTCAACTAGTGCTGCTGAAACAGTGTTGAATAAAGTGAACCAGTGCTGCCGAAACAGTGTTGAATAAGGTGAACGAGTGCTGCTGAAACAGTGTTGAATAAGGTGAACTAGTGCTGCTGAAACATTGTTGAATAAGGTACACCAGTGCTGCTGAAACAGTGTTGAATAAGGTGAACCAGTGCTGCTGAAACAGTGTTGAATAAGGTCAACTAGTGTTGCTGAAACATTGTTGAATAAGGTCAACTAGTGCTGCTGAAACATTGTTGAATAAGGTACACCAGTGCTGCTGAAACAGTGTTGAATAAGGTGAACCAGTGCTACTGAAACAGTGTTGAATAAGGTCAACTAGTGCTGCTAAAACATTGTTGAATAAGGTCAACTAGTGCTGCTGAAACAGTGTTGAATAAGGTCAACTAGTGCTGCTGAAACAGTGTTGAATAAGGTGAACCAGTGCTGCTGAAACAGTGTTGAATAAGGTGAACCAGTGCTGCTGAAACAGTGTTGAATAAGGTGAACCAGTGCTGCTGAAACAGTGTTGAATAAGCTGAACCAGTGCTGCTGAAACAGTGTTGAATAAGGTGAACTAGTGCCGCTGAAACAGTGTTGAATAAGGTAATCTAGTGCTGCTGAAACAGTGTTGAATAAGGTGAACCAGTGCTGCTGAAACAGTGTTGAATAAGGTCAACTAGTGCTGCTGAAACAGTGTTCAATAAGGTCAACTAGTGCTTCTGAAACAGTGTTGAATAAAGTGAAGCAGTGCTGCCGAAACAGTGTTGAATAAGGTGAACGAGTGCTGCTGAAACAGTGTTGAATAAGGTGAACTAGTGCTGCTGAAACATTGTTGAATAAGGTACACCAGTGCTGCTGAAACAGTGTTGAATAAGGTGAACCAGTGCTGCTGAAACAGTGTTGAATAAGGTCAACTAGTGCTGCTGAAACAGTGTTCAATAAGGTGAACCAGTGCTGCTGAAACAGTGTTGAATAAGGTGAACGAGTGCTGCTGAAACAGTGTTGAATAAGGTGAACTAGTGCTGCTGAAACATTGTTGAATAAGGTACACCAGTGCTGCTGAAACAGTGTTGAATAAGGTGAACCAGTGCTGCTGAAACAGTGTTGAATAAGGTCAACTAGTGCTGCTGAAACATTGTTGAATAAGGTCAACTAGTGCTGCTGAAACAGTGTTGAATAAAGTGAACCAGTGCTGCTGAAACAGTGTTGAATAAGGTGAACCAGTGCGGATGAAACAGTGTTGAATAAGGTAAACCAGTGCTGCTGAAACAGTGTTGAATAAGGTGAACCAGTGCTGCTGAAACAGTGTTGAATAAGGTAAACTAGTGCTGCTGAAACAGTGTTGAATAAGGTAAACTAGTGCTGCTGAAACATTGTTGAATAAGGTGAACCTGTGCTGCTGAAACATTGTTGAATAAGGTGAACCAGTTCTGCTGAAACAGTGTTGAATAAGGTGAACCAGTGCTGCTGAAACAGTGTTGAATAAGGTAAACTAATGCTGCTGAAACAGTGTTGAATAAGGTAAACTAGTGCTGCTGAAACAGTGTTGAATAAGGTCAACCAGTGCTGCTGAAACAGTGTTGAATAAGGTCAACTAATGCTGCTGAAACAGTGTTGAATAAGGTCAACTAGTGCTGCTGAAACATTGTTGAATAAGGTGAACTAGTGCTGCTGAAACAGTGTTGAATAAGGTGAACCAGTGCTGCTGAAACAGTGTTGAATAAGGTGAACTAGTGCCGCTGAAACAGTGTTGAATAAGGTAGACCAGTGCTGCTGAAACAGTGTTGAATAAGGTGAACCAGTGCTGCTGAAACAGTGTTGAATAAGGTGAACCAGTGCTGCTGAAACAGTGTTGAATAAGGTCAACCAGTGCTGCTGAAACATTGTTGAATAAGGTCAACTAGTGCTGCTGAAACAGTGTTGAATAAAGTGAACCAGTGCTGCTGAAACAGTGTTGAAAAAGGTGAACCAGTGCTGCTGAAACAGTGTTGAATAAGGTGAACCAGTGCTGCTGAAACAGTGTTGAATAAGGTGAACCAGTGCTGCTGAAACAGTGTTGAATAAGGTAAACTAGTGCTGCTGAAACAGTGTTCAATAAGGTAAACCAGTGCTGCTGAAACAGTGTTGAATAAGGTGAACCAGTGCTGCTGAAACAGTGTTGAATAAGGTGAACCAGTGCTGCTGAAACAGTGTTGAATAAGGTAAATTAGTGCTGCTGAAACAGTGTTGAATAAGGTAAACTAGTGCTGCTGAAACAATGTTGAATAAGGTAAACTAGTGCTGCTGAAACATTGTTGAATAAGGTGAACCTGTGCTGCTGAAACATTGTTGAATAAGGTGAACCAGTGCTGCTTAAACAGTGTTGAATAAGGTGAACCAGTGCTGCTGAAACAGTGTTGAATAAGGTACACCAGTGCTGCTGAAACAGTGTTGAATAAGGTGAACCAGTGCTGCTGAAACAGTGTTGAATAAGGTCAACTAGTGCTGCTGAAACAGTGTTGAATAAGGTAAACCAGTGCTGCTGAAACAGTGTTGAATAAGGTCAACCAGTGCTGCTGAAACAGTGTTGAATAAGGTCAACTAATGCTGCTGAAACAGTGTTGAATAAGGTCAACTAGTGCTGCTGAAACATTGTTGAATAAGGTGAACCAGTGCTGCTGAAACAGTGTTGAATAAGGTGAACCAGTGCTGCTGAAACAGTGTTGAATAAAGTAAACTAGTGCTGCTGAAACATTGTTCAATAAGGTCAACTAGTGCTGCTGAAACAGTGTTGAATAAAGTGAACCAGTGCTGCCGAAACAGTGTTGAATAAGGTGAACGAGTGCTGCTGAAACAGTGTTGAATAAGGTGAACTAGTGCTGCTGAAACATTGTTGAATAAGGTACACCAGTGCTGCTGAAACAGTGTTGAATAAGGTGAACCAGTGCTGCTGAAACAGTGTTGAATAAGGTCAACTAGTGTTGCTGAAACATTGTTGAATAAGGTCAACTAGTGCTGCTGAAACATTGTTGAATAAGGTACACCAGTGCTGCTGAAACAGTGTTGAATAAGGTGAACCAGTGCTACTGAAACAGTGTTGAATAAGGTCAACTAGTGCTGCTAAAACATTGTTGAATAAGGTCAACTAGTGCTGCTGAAACAGTGTTGAATAAGGTCAACTAGTGCTGCTGAAACAGTGTTGAATAAGGTGAACCAGTGCTGCTGAAACAGTGTTGAATAAGGTGAACCAGTGCTGCTGAAACAGTGTTGAATAAGGTGAACCAGTGCTGCTGAAACAGTGTTGAATAAGCTGAACCAGTGCTGCTGAAACAGTGTTGAATAAGGTGAACTAGTGCCGCTGAAACAGTGTTGAATAAGGTAATCTAGTGCTGCTGAAACAGTGTTGAATAAGGTGAACCAGTGCTGCTGAAACAGTGTTGAATAAGGTCAACTAGTGCTGCTGAAACATTGTTCAATAAGGTCAACTAGTGCTTCTGAAACAGTGTTGAATAAAGTGAAGCAGTGCTGCCGAAACAGTGTTGAATAAGGTGAACGAGTGCTGCTGAAACAGTGTTGAATAAGGTGAACTAGTGCTGCTGAAACATTGTTGAATAAGGTACACCAGTGCTGCTGAAACAGTGTTGAATAAGGTGAACCAGTGCTGCTGAAACAGTGTTGAATAAGGTCAACTAGTGTTGCTGAAACATTGTTGAATAAGGTCAACTAGTGCTGCTGAAACATTGTTGAATAAGGTACACCAGTGCTGCTGAAACAGTGTTGAATAAGGTGAACCAGTGCTGCTGAAACAGTGTTGAATAAGGTCAACTAGTGCTGCTAAAACATTGTTGAATAAGGTCAACTAGTGCTGCTGAAACAGTGTTGAATAAGGTCAACTAGTGCTGCTGAAACAGTGTTGAATAAGGTGAACCAGTGCTGCTGAAACAGTGTTGAATAAGGTGAACCAGTGCTGCTGAAACAGTGTTGAATAAGGTGAACCAGTGCTGCTGAAACAGTGTTGAATAAGGTCAACCAGTGCTGCTGAAACAGTGTTGAATAAGGTGAACCAGTGCTGCTGAAACAGTGTTGAATAAGGTGAACCAGTGCTGCTGAAACAGTGTTGAATAAGGTGAACCAGTGCTGCTGAAACAGTGTTGAATAAGGTAAACTAGTGCTGCTGAAACAGTGTTCAATAAGGTGAACCAGTGCTGCTGAAACAGTGTTGAATAAGGTGAACGAGTGCTGCTGAAACAGTGTTGAATAAGGTGAACTAGTGCTGCTGAAACATTGTTGAATAAGGTACACCAGTGCTGCTGAAACAGTGTTGAATATTGTGAACCAGTGCTGCTGAAACAGTGTTGAATAAGGTCAACTAGTGCTGCTGAAACATTGTTGAATAAGGTCAACTAGTGCTGCTGAAACAGTGTTGAATAAAGTGAACCAGTGCTGCTGAAACAGTGTTGAATAAGGTGAACCAGTGCGGATGAAACAGTGTTGAATAAGGTGACCCAGTGCTGCTGAAACAGTGTTGAATAAGGTGAACCAGTGCTGCTGAAACAGTGTTGAATAAGGTAAACTAGTGCTGCTGAAACAGTGTTGAATAAGGTAAACTAGTGCTGCTGAAACATTGTTGAATAAGGTGAACCTGTGCTGCTGAAACATTGTTGAATAAGGTGAACCAGTTCTGCTGAAACAGTGTTGAATAAGGTCAACTAGTGCTGCTGAAACAGTGTTGAATAAGGTAAACTAATGCTGCTGAAACAGTGTTGAATAAGGTAAACTAGTGCTGCTGAAACAGTGTTGAATAAGGTCAACTAGTGCTGCTGAAACATTGTTCAATAAGGTCAACTAGTGCTTCTGAAACAGTGTTGAATAAAGTGAAGCAGTGCTGCCGAAACAGTGTTGAATAAGGTGAACGAGTGCTGCTGAAACAGTGTTGAATAAGGTGAACTAGTGCTGCTGAAACATTGTTGAATAAGGTACACCAGTGCTGCTGAAACAGTGTTGAATAAGGTGAACCAGTGCTGCTGAAACAGTGTTGAATAAGGTCAACTAGTGTTGCTGAAACATTGTTGAATAAGGTCAACTAGTGCTGCTGAAACATTGTTGAATAAGGTACACCAGTGCTGCTGAAACAGTGTTGAATAAGGTGAACCAGTGCTGCTGAAACAGTGTTGAATAAGGTCAACTAGTGCTGCTAAAACATTGTTGAATAAGGTCAACTAGTGCTGCTGAAACAGTGTTGAATAAGGTCAACTAGTGCTGCTGAAACAGTGTTGAATAAGGTGAACCAGTGCTGCTGAAACAGTGTTGAATAAGGTGAACCAGTGCTGCTGAAACAGTGTTGAATAAGGTGAACCAGTGCTGCTGAAACAGTGTTGAATAAGGTGAACCAGTGCTGCTGAAACAGTGTTGAATAAGGTGAACCAGTGCTGCTGAAACAGTGTTGAATAAGGTGAACCAGTGCTGCTGAAACAGTGTTGAATAAGGTGAACCAGTGCTGCTGAAACAGTGTTGAATAAGGTAAACTAGTGCTGCTGAAACAGTGTTCAATAAGGTGAACCAGTGCTGCTGAAACAGTGTTGAATAAGGTGAACGAGTGCTGCTGAAACAGTGTTGAATAAGGTGAACTAGTGCTGCTGAAACATTGTTGAATAAGGTACACCAGTGCTGCTGAAACAGTGTTGAATAAGGTGAACCAGTGCTGCTGAAACAGTGTTGAATAAGGTCAACTAGTGCTGCTGAAACATTGTTGAATAAGGTCAACTAGTGCTGCTGAAACAGTGTTGAATAAAGTGAACCAGTGCTGCTGAAACAGTGTTGAATAAGGTGAACCAGTGCGGATGAAACAGTGTTGAATAAGGTGACCCAGTGCTGCTGAAACAGTGTTGAATAAGGTGAACCAGTGCTGCTGAAACAGTGTTGAATAAGGTAAACTAGTGCTGCTGAAACAGTGTTGAATAAGGTAAACTAGTGCTGCTGAAACATTGTTGAATAAGGTGAACCTGTGCTGCTGAAACATTGTTGAATAAGGTGAACCAGTTCTGCTGAAACAGTGTTGAATAAGGTCAACTAGTGCTGCTGAAACAGTGTTGAATAAGGTAAACTAATGCTGCTGAAACAGTGTTGAATAAGGTAAACTAGTGCTGCTGAAACAGTGTTGAATAAGGTCAACCAGTGCTGCTGAAACAGTGTTGAATAAGGTCAACTAATTCTGCTGAAACAGTGTTGAATAAGGTCAACTAGTGCTGCTGAAACATTGTTGAATAAGGTGAACTAGTGCTGCTGAAACATTGTTGAATAAAGTACACCAGTGCTGCTGAAACAGTGTTGAATAAGGTGAACCAGTGCTGCTGAAACAGTGTTGAATAAGGTCAACTAGTGCTGCTAAAACATTGTTGAATAAGGTCAACTAGTGCTGCTGAAACAGTGTTGAATAAGGTCAACTAGTGCTGCTGAAACAGTGTTGAATAAGGTGAACCAGTGCTGCTGAAACAGTGTTGAATAAGGTGAACCAGTGCTGCTGAAACAGTGTTGAATAAGGTCAACCAGTGCTGCTGAAACAGTGTTGAATAAGGTGAACCAGTGCTGCTGAAACATTGTTGAATAAGGTGAACCAGTGCTGCTGAAACAGTGTTGAATAAGGTGAACCAGTGCTGCTGAAACAGTGTTGAATAAGGTAAACTAGTGCTGCTGAAACAGTGTTCAATAAGGTGAACCAGTGCTGCTGAAACAGTGTTGAATAAGGTGAACGAGTGCTGCTGAAACAGTGTTGAATAAGGTGAACTAGTGCTGCTGAAACATTGTTGAATAAGGTACACCAGTGCTGCTGAAACAGTGTTGAATAAGGTGAACCAGTGCTGCTGAAACAGTGTTGAATAAGGTCAACTAGTGCTGCTGAAACATTGTTGAATAAGGTCAACTAGTGCTGCTGAAACAGTGTTGAATAAAGTGAACCAGTGCTGCTGAAACAGTGTTGAATAAGGTGAACCAGTGCGGATGAAACAGTGTTGAATAAGGTGACCCAGTGCTGCTGAAACAGTGTTGAATAAGGTGAACCAGTGCTGCTGAAACAGTGTTGAATAAGGTAAACTAGTGCTGCTGAAACAGTGTTGAATAAGGTAAACTAGTGCTGCTGAAACATTGTTGAATAAGGTGAACCTGTGCTGCTGAAACATTGTTGAATAAGGTGAACCAGTTCTGCTGAAACAGTGTTGAATAAGGTGAACCAGTGCTGCTGAAACAGTGTTGAATAAGGTAAACTAATGCTGCTGAAACAGTGTTGAATAAGGTAAACTAGTGCTGCTGAAACAGTGTTGAATAAGGTCAACCAGTGCTGCTGAAACAGTGTTGAATAAGGTCAACTAATGCTGCTGAAACAGTGTTGAATAAGGTCAACTAGTGCTGCTGAAACATTGTTGAATAAGGTGAACTAGTGCTGCTGAAACAGTGTTGAATAAGGTGAACCAGTGCTGCTGAAACAGTGTTGAATAAGGTGAACTAGTGCCGCTGAAACAGTGTTGAATAAGGTAATCTAGTGCTGCTGAAACAGTGTTGAATAAGGTGAACCAGTGCTGCTGAAACAGTGTTGAATAAGGTGAACCAGCGCTGCTGAAACAGTGTTGAATAAGGTGAACCAGCGTTGCTGAAACAGTGTTGAATAAGGTGAACCAGCGCTGCTGAAACAGTGTTGAATAAGGTGAACCAGTGCTGCTGAAACAGTGTTGAATAAGGTGAACCAGCGCTGCTGAAACAGTGTTGAATAAGGTGAACCAGTGCTGCTGAAACAGTGTTGAATAAGGTGAACTAGTGCTGCTGAAACAGTGTTGAATAAGGTAAACTAGTGCTGCTGAAACAGTGTTGAATAAGGTAAACTAGTGCTGCTGAAACATTGTTGAATAAGGTGAACCTGTGCTGCTGAAACATTGTTGAATAAGGTGAACCAGTTCTGCTGAAACAGTGTTGAATAAGGTCAACTAGTGCTGCTGAAACAGTGTTGAATAAGGTAAACTAATGCTGCTGAAACAGTGTTGAATAAGGTAAACTAGTGCTGCTGAAACAGTGTTGAATAAGGTCAACTAGTGCTGCTGAAACATTGTTCAATAAGGTCAACTAGTGCTTCTGAAACAGTGTTGAATAAAGTGAAGCAGTGCTGCCGAAACAGTGTTGAATAAGGTGAACGAGTGCTGCTGAAACAGTGTTGAATAAGGTGAACTAGTGCTGCTGAAACATTGTTGAATAAGGTACACCAGTGCTGCTGAAACAGTGTTGAATAAGGTGAACCAGTGCTGCTGAAACAGTGTTGAATAAGGTCAACTAGTGTTGCTGAAACATTGTTGAATAAGGTCAACTAGTGCTGCTGAAACATTGTTGAATAAGGTACACCAGTGCTGCTGAAACAGTGTTGAATAAGGTGAACCAGTGCTGCTGAAACAGTGTTGAATAAGGTCAACTAGTGCTGCTAAAACATTGTTGAATAAGGTCAACTAGTGCTGCTGAAACAGTGTTGAATAAGGTCAACTAGTGCTGCTGAAACAGTGTTGAATAAGGTGAACCAGTGCTGCTGAAACAGTGTTGAATAAGGTGAACCAGTGCTGCTGAAACAGTGTTGAATAAGGTGAACCAGTGCTGCTGAAACAGTGTTGAATAAGGTCAACCAGTGCTGCTGAAACAGTGTTGAATAAGGTGAACCAGTGCTGCTGAAACAGTGTTGAATAAGGTGAACCAGTGCTGCTGAAACAGTGTTGAATAAGGTGAACCAGTGCTGCTGAAACAGTGTTGAATAAGGTAAACTAGTGCTGCTGAAACAGTGTTCAATAAGGTGAACCAGTGCTGCTGAAACAGTGTTGAATAAGGTGAACGAGTGCTGCTGAAACAGTGTTGAATAAGGTGAACTAGTGCTGCTGAAACATTGTTGAATAAGGTACACCAGTGCTGCTGAAACAGTGTTGAATAAGGTGAACCAGTGCTGCTGAAACAGTGTTGAATAAGGTCAACTAGTGCTGCTGAAACATTGTTGAATAAGGTCAACTAGTGCTGCTGAAACAGTGTTGAATAAAGTGAACCAGTGCTGCTGAAACAGTGTTGAATAAGGTGAACCAGTGCGGATGAAACAGTGTTGAATAAGGTGACCCAGTGCTGCTGAAACAGTGTTGAATAAGGTGAACCAGTGCTGCTGAAACAGTGTTGAATAAGGTAAACTAGTGCTGCTGAAACAGTGTTGAATAAGGTAAACTAGTGCTGCTGAAACATTGTTGAATAAGGTGAACCTGTGCTGCTGAAACATTGTTGAATAAGGTGAACCAGTTCTGCTGAAACAGTGTTGAATAAGGTCAACTAGTGCTGCTGAAACAGTGTTGAATAAGGTAAACTAATGCTGCTGAAACAGTGTTGAATAAGGTAAACTAGTGCTGCTGAAACAGTGTTGAATAAGGTCAACCAGTGCTGCTGAAACAGTGTTGAATAAGGTCAACTAATGCTGCTGAAACAGTGTTGAATAAGGTCAACTAGTGCTGCTGAAACATTGTTGAATAAGGTGAACTAGTGCTGCTGAAACATTGTTGAATAAGGTACACCAGTGCTGCTGAAACAGTGTTGAATAAGGTGAACCAGTGCTGCTGAAACAGTGTTGAATAAGGTCAACTAGTGCTGCTAAAACATTGTTGAATAAGGTCAACTAGTGCTGCTGAAACAGTGTTGAATAAGGTCAACTAGTGCTGCTGAAACAGTGTTGAATAAGGTGAACCAGTGCTGCTGAAACAGTGTTGAATAAGGTGAACCAGTGCTGCTGAAACAGTGTTGAATAAGGTCAACCAGTGCTGCTGAAACAGTGTTGAATAAGGTGAACCAGTGCTGCTGAAACAGTGTTGAATAAGGTGAACCAGTGCTGCTGAAACAGTGTTGAATAAGGTGAACCAGTGCTGCTGAAACAGTGTTGAATAAGGTAAACTAGTGCTGCTGAAACAGTGTTCAATAAGGTGAACCAGTGCTGCTGAAACAGTGTTGAATAAGGTGAACGAGTGCTGCTGAAACAGTGTTGAATAAGGTGAACTAGTGCTGCTGAAACATTGTTGAATAAGGTACACCAGTGCTGCTGAAACAGTGTTGAATAAGGTGAACCAGTGCTGCTGAAACAGTGTTGAATAAGGTCAACTAGTGCTGCTGAAACATTGTTGAATAAGGTCAACTAGTGCTGCTGAAACAGTGTTGAATAAAGTGAACCAGTGCTGCTGAAACAGTGTTGAATAAGGTGAACCAGTGCGGATGAAACAGTGTTGAATAAGGTGACCCAGTGCTGCTGAAACAGTGTTGAATAAGGTGAACCAGTGCTGCTGAAACAGTGTTGAATAAGGTAAACTAGTGCTGCTGAAACAGTGTTGAATAAGGTAAACTAGTGCTGCTGAAACATTGTTGAATAAGGTGAACCTGTGCTGCTGAAACATTGTTGAATAAGGTGAACCAGTTCTGCTGAAACAGTGTTGAATAAGGTGAACCAGTGCTGCTGAAACAGTGTTGAATAAGGTAAACTAATGCTGCTGAAACAGTGTTGAATAAGGTAAACTAGTGCTGCTGAAACAGTGTTGAATAAGGTCAACCAGTGCTGCTGAAACAGTGTTGAATAAGGTCAACTAATGCTGCTGAAACAGTGTTGAATAAGGTCAACTAGTGCTGCTGAAACATTGTTGAATAAGGTGAACTAGTGCTGCTGAAACAGTGTTGAATAAGGTGAACCAGTGCTGCTGAAACAGTGTTGAATAAGGTGAACTAGTGCCGCTGAAACAGTGTTGAATAAGGTAATCTAGTGCTGCTGAAACAGTGTTGAATAAGGTGAACCAGTGCTGCTGAAACAGTGTTGAATAAGGTGAACCAGCGCTGCTGAAACAGTGTTGAATAAGGTGAACCAGCGTTGCTGAAACAGTGTTGAATAAGGTGAACCAGCGCTGCTGAAACAGTGTTGAATAAGGTGAACCAGTGCTGCTGAAACAGTGTTGAATAAGGTGAACCAGCGCTGCTGAAACAGTGTTGAATAAGGTGAACCAGTGCTGCTGAAACAGTGTTGAATAAGGTGAACTAGTGCTGCTGAAACAGTGTTGAATAAGGTAAACTAGTGCTGCTGAAACAGTGTTGAATAAGGTAAACTAGTGCTGCTGAAACAATGTTGAATAAGGTAAACTAGTGCTGCTGAAACATTGTTGAATAAGGTGAACCTGTGCTGCTGAAACATTGTTGAATAAGGTGAACCAGTGCTGCTTAAACAGTGTTGAATAAGGTGAACCAGTGCTGCTGAAACAGTGTTGAATAAGGTACACCAGTGCTGCTGAAACAGTGTTGAATAAGGTGAACCAGTGCTGCTGAAACAGTGTTGAATAAGGTCAACTAGTGCTGCTGAAACAGTGTTGAATAAGGTAAACCAGTGCTGCTGAAACAGTGTTGAATAAGGTCAACCAGTGCTGCTGAAACAGTGTTGAATAAGGTCAACTAATGCTGCTGAAACAGTGTTGAATAAGGTCAACTAGTGCTGCTGAAACATTGTTGAATAAGGTGAACCAGTGCTGCTGAAACAGTGTTGAATAAGGTGAACCAGTGCTGCTGAAACAGTGTTGAATAAAGTCAACTAGTGCTGCTGAAACATTGTTCAATAAGGTCAACTAGTGCTGCTGAAACAGTGTTGAATAAAGTGAACCAGTGCTGCCGAAACAGTGTTGAATAAGGTGAACGAGTGCTGCTGAAACAGTGTTGAATAAGGTGAACTAGTGCTGCTGAAACATTGTTGAATAAGGTACACCAGTGCTGCTGAAACAGTGTTGAATAAGGTGAACCAGTGCTGCTGAAACAGTGTTGAATAAGGTCAACTAGTGTTGCTGAAACATTGTTGAATAAGGTCAACTAGTGCTGCTGAAACATTGTTGAATAAGGTACACCAGTGCTGCTGAAACAGTGTTGAATAAGGTGAACCAGTGCTACTGAAACAGTGTTGAATAAGGTCAACTAGTGCTGCTAAAACATTGTTGAATAAGGTCAACTAGTGCTGCTGAAACAGTGTTGAATAAGGTCAACTAGTGCTGCTGAAACAGTGTTGAATAAGGTGAACCAGTGCTGCTGAAACAGTGTTGAATAAGGTGAACCAGTGCTGCTGAAACAGTGTTGAATAAGGTGAACCAGTGCTGCTGAAACAGTGTTGAATAAGGTGAACCAGTGCTGCTGAAACAGTGTTGAATAAGGTCAACCAGTGCTGCTGAAACAGTGTTGAATAAGGTGAACCAGTGCTGCTGAAACAGTGTTGAATAAGGTCAACCAGTGCTGCTGAAACAGTGTTGAATAAGGTGAACTAGTGCTGCTGAAACATTGTTGAATAAGGTACACCAGTGCTGCTGAAACAGTGTTGAATAAGGTGAACCAGTGCTGCTGAAACAGTGTTGAATAAGGTCAACTAGTGCTGCTGAAACATTGTTGAATAAGGTCAACTAGTGCTGCTGAAACAGTGTTGAATAAGGTGAACCAGTGCTGCTGAAACAGTGTTGAATAAGGTCAACTAGTGCTGCTGAAACATTGTTCAATAAGGTCAACTAGTGCTGCTGAAACAGTGTTGAATAAAGTGAACCAGTGCTGCGAAACAGTGTTGAATAAGGTGAACGAGTGCTGCTGAAACAGTGTTGAATAAGGCCAACTAGTGCTGCTGAAACAGTGTTGAATAAGGTCAACTAGTGTTGCTGAAACATTGTTGAATAAGGTCAACTAGTGCTGCTGAAACATTGTTGAATAAGGTACACCAGTGCTGCTGAAACATTGTTGAATAAGGTCAACTAGTGCTGCTGAAACAGTGTTGAATAAGGTGAACGAGTGCTGCTGAAACAGTGTTGAATAAGGTGAACTAGTGCTGCTGAAACATTGTTGAATAAGGTACACCAGTGCTGCTGAAACAGTGTTGAATAAGGTGAACCAGTGCTGCTGAAACAGTGTTGAATAAGGTCAACTAGTGCTGCTGAAACATTGTTGAATAAGGTCAACTAGTGCTGCTGAAACAGTGTTGAATAAAGTGAACCAGTGCTGCTGAAACAGTGTTGAATAAGGTGAACCAGTGCGGATGAAACAGTGTTGAATAAGGTGAACCAGTGCTGCTGAAACAGTGTTGAATAAGGTGAACCAGTGCTGCTGAAACAGTGTTGAATAAGGTAAACTAGTGCTACTGAAACAGTGTTGAATAAGGTAAACTAGTGCTGCTGAAACATTGTTGAATAAGGTGAACCTGTGCTGCTGAAACATTGTTGAATAAGGTGAACCAGTTCTGCTGAAACAGTGTTGAATAAGGTGAACCAGTGCTGCTGAAACAGTGTTGAATAAGGTAAACTAATGCTGCTGAAACAGTGTTGAATAAGGTAAACTAGTGCTGCTGAAACAGTGTTGAATAAGGTCAACCAGTGCTGCTGAAACAGTGTTGAATAAGGTCAACTAATGCTGCTGAAACAGTGTTGAATAAGGTCAACTAGTGCTGCTGAAACATTGTTGAATAAGGTGAACTAGTGCTGCTGAAACAGTGTTGAATAAGGTGAACCAGTGCTGCTGAAACAGTGTTGAATAAGGTGAACTAGTGCCGCTGAAACAGTGTTGAATAAGGTAATCTAGTGCTGCTGAAACAGTGTTGAATAAGGTGAACCAGTGCTGCTGAAACAGTGTTGAATAAGGTGAACCAGCGCTGCTGAAACAGTGTTGAATAAGGTGAACCAGCGCTGCTGAAACAGTGTTGAATAAGGTGAACCAGCGCTGCTGAAACAGTGTTGAATAAGGTGAACCAGTGCTGCTGAAACAGTGTTGAATAAGGTGAACCAGTGCTGCTGAAACAGTGTTGAATAAGGTGAACCAGTGCTGCTGAAACAGTGTTGAATAAGGTAGACCAGTGCTGCTGAAACAGTGTTGAATAAGGTGAACCAGTGCTGCTGAAACAGTGTTGAATAAGGTGAACCAGTGCTGCTGAAACAGTGTTGAATAAGGTCAACCAGTGCTGCTGAAACATTGTTGAATAAGGTCAACTAGTGCTGCTGAAACAGTGTTGAATAAAGTGAACCAGTGCTGCTGAAACAGTGTTGAAAAAAGGTGAACCAGTGCTGCTGAAACAGTGTTGAATAAGGTGAACCAGTGCTGCTGAAACAGTGTTGAATAAGGTGAACCAGTGCTGCTGAAACAGTGTTGAATAAGGTAAACTAGTGCTGCTGAAACAGTGTTCAATAAGGTAAACCAGTGCTGCTGAAACAGTGTTGAATAAGGTGAACCAGTGCTGCTGAAACAGTGTTGAATAAGGTGAACCAGTGCTGCTGAAACAGTGTTGAATAAGGTAAACTAGTGCTGCTGAAACAGTGTTGAATAAGGTAAACTAGTGCTGCTGAAACAATGTTGAATAAGGTAAACTAGTGCTGCTGAAACATTGTTGAATAAGGTGAACCTGTGCTGCTGAAACATTGTTGAATAAGGTGAACCAGTGCTGCTTAAACAGTGTTGAATAAGGTGAACCAGTGCTGCTGAAACAGTGTTGAATAAGGTACACCAGTGCTGCTGAAACAGTGTTGAATAAGGTGAACCAGTGCTGCTGAAACAGTGTTGAATAAGGTCAACTAGTGCTGCTGAAACAGTGTTGAATAAGGTAAACCAGTGCTGCTGAAACAGTGTTGAATAAGGTCAACCAGTGCTGCTGAAACAGTGTTGAATAAGGTCAACTAATGCTGCTGAAACAGTGTTGAATAAGGTCAACTAGTGCTGCTGAAACATTGTTGAATAAGGTGAACCAGTGCTGCTGAAACAGTGTTGAATAAGGTGAACCAGTGCTGCTGAAACAGTGTTGAATAAAGTCAACTAGTGCTGCTGAAACATTGTTCAATAAGGTCAACTAGTGCTGCTGAAACAGTGTTGAATAAAGTGAACCAGTGCTGCGAAACAGTGTTGAATAAGGTGAACGAGTGCTGCTGAAACAGTGTTGAATAAGGTGAACTAGTGCTGCTGAAACATTGTTGAATAAGGTACACCAGTGCTGCTGAAACAGTGTTGAATAAGGTGAACCAGTGCTGCTGAAACAGTGTTGAATAAGGTCAACTAGTGTTGCTGAAACATTGTTGAATAAGGTCAACTAGTGCTGCTGAAACATTGTTGAATAAGGTACACCAGTGCTGCTGAAACAGTGTTGAATAAGGTGAACCAGTGCTACTGAAACAGTGTTGAATAAGGTCAACTAGTGCTGCTAAAACATTGTTGAATAAGGTCAACTAGTGCTGCTGAAACAGTGTTGAATAAGGTCAACTAGTGCTGCTGAAACAATGTTGAATAAGGTGAACCAGTGCTGCTGAAACAGTGTTGAATAAGGTGAACCAGTGCTGCTGAAACAGTGTTGAATAAGGTGAACCAGTGCTGCTGAAACAGTGTTGAATAAGCTGAACCAGTGCTGCTGAAACAGTGTTGAATAAGGTGAACTAGTGCCGCTGAAACAGTGTTGAATAAGGTAATCTAGTGCTGCTGAAACAGTGTTGAATAAGGTGAACCAGTGCTGCTGAAACAGTGTTGAATAAGGTCAACTAGTGCTGCTGAAACATTGTTCAATAAGGTCAACTAGTGCTTCTGAAACAGTGTTGAATAAAGTGAAGCAGTGCTGCGAAACAGTGTTGAATAAGGTGAACGAGTGCTGCTGAAACAGTGTTGAATAAGGTGAACTAGTGCTGCTGAAACATTGTTGAATAAGGTACACCAGTGCTGCTGAAACAGTGTTGAATAAGGTGAACCAGTGCTGCTGAAACAGTGTTGAATAAGGTCAACTAGTGTTGCTGAAACATTGTTGAATAAGGTCAACTAGTGCTGCTGAAACATTGTTGAATAAGGTACACCAGTGCTGCTGAAACAGTGTTGAATAAGGTGAACCAGTGCTGCTGAAACAGTGTTGAATAAGGTCAACTAGTGCTGCTGAAACATTGTTGAATAAGGTCAACTAGTGCTGCTGAAACAGTGTTGAATAAGGTGAACCAGTGCTGCTGAAACAGTGTTGAATAAGGTGAACCAGTGCTGCTGAAACAGTGTTGAATAAGGTGAACCAGTGCTGCTGAAACAGTGTTGAATAAGCTGAACCAGTGCTGCTGAAACAGTGTTGAATAAGGTGAACTAGTGCCGCTGAAACAGTGTTGAATAAGGTAATCTAGTGCTGCTGAAACAGTGTTGAATAAGGTGAACCAGTGCTGCTGAAACAGTGTTGAATAAGGTCAACTAGTGCTGCTGAAACATTGTTCAATAAGGTCAACTAGTGCTTCTGAAACAGTGTTGAATAAAGTGAAGCAGTGCTGCCGAAACAGTGTTGAATAAGGTGAACGAGTGCTGCTGAAACAGTGTTGAATAAGGTGAACTAGTGCTGCTGAAACATTGTTGAATAAGGTACACCAGTGCTGCTGAAACAGTGTTGAATAAGGTGAACCAGTGCTGCTGAAACAGTGTTGAATAAGGTCAACTAGTGTTGCTGAAACATTGTTGAATAAGGTCAACTAGTGCTGCTGAAACATTGTTGAATAAGGTACACCAGTGCTGCTGAAACAGTGTTGAATAAGGTGAACCAGTGCTGCTGAAACAGTGTTGAATAAGGTCAACTAGTGCTGCTAAAACATTGTTGAATAAGGTCAACTAGTGCTGCTGAAACAGTGTTGAATAAGGTCAACTAGTGCTGCTGAAACAGTGTTGAATAAGGTGAACCAGTGCTGCTGAAACAGTGTTGAATAAGGTGAACCAGTGCTGCTGAAACAGTGTTGAATAAGGTGAACCAGTGCTGCTGAAACAGTGTTGAATAAGGTCAACCAGTGCTGCTGAAACAGTGTTGAATAAGGTGAACCAGTGCTGCTGAAACAGTGTTGAATAAGGTGAACCAGTGCTGCTGAAACAGTGTTGAATAAGGTGAACCAGTGCTGCTGAAACAGTGTTGAATAAGGTAAACTAGTGCTGCTGAAACAGTGTTCAATAAGGTGAACCAGTGCTGCTGAAACAGTGTTGAATAAGGTGAACGAGTGCTGCTGAAACAGTGTTGAATAAGGTGAACTAGTGCTGCTGAAACATTGTTGAATAAGGTACACCAGTGCTGCTGAAACAGTGTTGAATAAGGTGAACCAGTGCTGCTGAAACAGTGTTGAATAAGGTCAACTAGTGCTGCTGAAACATTGTTGAATAAGGTCAACTAGTGCTGCTGAAACAGTGTTGAATAAGGTAAACTAGTGCTGCTGAAACATTGTTGAATAAGGTGAACCTGTGCTGCTGAAACATTGTTGAATAAGGTGAACCAGTTCTGCTGAAACAGTGTTGAATAAGGTCAACTAGTGCTGCTGAAACAGTGTTGAATAAGGTAAACTAATGCTGCTGAAACAGTGTTGAATAAGGTAAACTAGTGCTGCTGAAACAGTGTTGAATAAGGTCAACCAGTGCTGCTGAAACAGTGTTGAATAAGGTCAACTAATGCTGCTGAAACAGTGTTGAATAAGGTCAACTAGTGCTGCTGAAACATTGTTGAATAAGGTGAACTAGTGCTGCTGAAACATTGTTGAATAAGGTACACCAGTGCTGCTGAAACAAGTGTTGAATAAGGTGAACCAGTGCTGCTGAAACAGTGTTGAATAAGGTCAACTAGTGCTGCTAAAACATTGTTGAATAAGGTCAACTAGTGCTGCTGAAACAGTGTTGAATAAGGTCAACTAGTGCTGCTGAAACAGTGTTGAATAAGGTGAACCAGTGCTGCTGAAACAGTGTTGAATAAGGTGAACCAGTGCTGCTGAAACAGTGTTGAATAAGGTCAACCAGTGCTGCTGAAACAGTGTTGAATAAGGTGAACCAGTGCTGCTGAAACAGTGTTGAATAAGGTGAACCAGTGCTGCTGAAACAGTGTTGAATAAGGTGAACCAGTGCTGCTGAAACAGTGTTGAATAAGGTAAACTAGTGCTGCTGAAACAGTGTTCAATAAGGTGAACCAGTGCTGCTGAAACAGTGTTGAATAAGGTGAACGAGTGCTGCTGAAACAGTGTTGAATAAGGTGAACTAGTGCTGCTGAAACATTGTTGAATAAGGTACACCAGTGCTGCTGAAACAGTGTTGAATAAGGTGAACCAGTGCTGCTGAAACAGTGTTGAATAAGGTCAACTAGTGCTGCTGAAACATTGTTGAATAAGGTCAACTAGTGCTGCTGAAACAGTGTTGAATAAAGTGAACCAGTGCTGCTGAAACAGTGTTGAATAAGGTGAACCAGTGCGGATGAAACAGTGTTGAATAAGGTGAACCAGTGCTGCTGAAACAGTGTTGAATAAGGTGAACCAGTGCTGCTGAAACAGTGTTGAATAAGGTAAACTAGTGCTGCTGAAACAGTGTTGAATAAGGTAAACTAGTGCTGCTGAAACATTGTTGAATAAGGTGAACCTGTGCTGCTGAAACATTGTTGAATAAGGTGAACCAGTTCTGCTGAAACAGTGTTGAATAAGGTGAACCAGTGCTGCTGAAACAGTGTTGAATAAGGTAAACTAATGCTGCTGAAACAGTGTTGAATAAGGTAAACTAGTGCTGCTGAAACAGTGTTGAATAAGGTCAACCAGTGCTGCTGAAACAGTGTTGAATAAGGTCAACTAATGCTGCTGAAACAGTGTTGAATAAGGTCAACTAGTGCTGCTGAAACATTGTTGAATAAGGTGAACTAGTGCTGCTGAAACAGTGTTGAATAAGGTGAACCAGTGCTGCTGAAACAGTGTTGAATAAGGTAATCTAGTGCTGCTGAAACAGTGTTGAATAAGGTGAACCAGTGCTGCTGAAACAGTGTTGAATAAGGTGAACCAGTGCTGCTGAAACAGTGTTGAATAAGCTGAACCAGTGCTGCTGAAACAGTGTTGAATAAGGTGAACTAGTGCCGCTGAAACAGTGTTGAATAAGGTAATCTAGTGCTGCTGAAACAGTGTTGAATAAGGTGAACCAGTGCTGCTGAAACAGTGTTGAATAAGGTCAACTAGTGCTGCTGAAACATTGTTCAATAAGGTCAACTAGTGCTTCTGAAACAGTGTTGAATAAAGTGAAGCAGTGCTGCCGAAACAGTGTTGAATAAGGTGAACGAGTGCTGCTGAAACAGATGTTGAATAAGGTGAACTAGTGCTGCTGAAACATTGTTGAATAAGGTACACCAGTGCTGCTGAAACAGTGTTGAATAAGGTGAACCAGTGCTGCTGAAACAGTGTTGAATAAGGTCAACTAGTGTTGCTGAAACATTGTTGAATAAGGTCAACTAGTGCTGCTGAAACATTGTTGAATAAGGTACACCAGTGCTGCTGAAACAGTGTTGAATAAGGTGAACCAGTGCTGCTGAAACAGTGTTGAATAAGGTCAACTAGTGCTGCTAAAACATTGTTGAATAAGGTCAACTAGTGCTGCTGAAACAGTGTTGAATAAGGTCAACTAGTGCTGCTGAAACAGTGTTGAATAAGGTGAACCAGTGCTGCTGAAACAGTGTTGAATAAGGTGAACCAGTGCTGCTGAAACAGTGTTGAATAAGGTGAACCAGTGCTGCTGAAACAGTGTTGAATAAGGTCAACCAGTGCTGCTGAAACAGTGTTGAATAAGGTGAACCAGTGCTGCTGAAACAGTGTTGAATAAGGTGAACCAGTGCTGCTGAAACAGTGTTGAATAAGGTGAACCAGTGCTGCTGAAACAGTGTTGAATAAGGTAAACTAGTGCTGCTGAAACAGTGTTCAATAAGGTGAACCAGTGCTGCTGAAACAGTGTTGAATAAGGTGAGCGAGTGCTGCTGAAACAGTGTTGAATAAGGTGAACTAGTGCTGCTGAAACATTGTTGAATAAGGTACACCAGTGCTGCTGAAACAGTGTTGAATAAGGTGAACCAGTGCTGCTGAAACAGTGTTGAATAAGGTCAACTAGTGCTGCTGAAACATTGTTGAATAAGGTCAACTAGTGCTGCTGAAACAGTGTTGAATAAAGTGAACCAGTGCTGCTGAAACAGTGTTGAATAAGGTGAACCAGTGCGGATGAAACAGTGTTGAATAAGGTGACCCAGTGCTGCTGAAACAGTGTTGAATAAGGTGAACCAGTGCTGCTGAAACAGTGTTGAATAAGGTAAACTAGTGCTGCTGAAACAGTGTTGAATAAGGTAAACTAGTGCTGCTGAAACATTGTTGAATAAGGTGAACCTGTGCTGCTGAAACATTGTTGAATAAGGTGAACCAGTTCTGCTGAAACAGTGTTGAATAAGGTCAACTAGTGCTGCTGAAACAGTGTTGAATAAGGTAAACTAATGCTGCTGAAACAGTGTTGAATAAGGTAAACTAGTGCTGCTGAAACAGTGTTGAATAAGGTCAACCAGTGCTGCTGAAACAGTGTTGAATAAGGTGAACCAGTGCTGCTGAAACAGTGTTGAATAAGGTGAACTAGTGCCGCTGAAACAGTGTTGAATAAGGTAATCTAGTGCTGCTGAAACAGTGTTGAATAAGGTGAACCAGTGCTGCTGAAACAGTGTTGAATAAGGTCAACTAGTGCTGCTGAAACATTGTTCAATAAGGTCAACTAGTGCTTCTGAAACAGTGTTGAATAAAGTGAAGCAGTGCTGCCGAAACAGTGTTGAATAAGGTGAACGAGTGCTGCTGAAACAGTGTTGAATAAGGTGAACTAGTGCTGCTGAAACATTGTTGAATAAGGTACACCAGTGCTGCTGAAACAGTGTTGAATAAGGTGAACCAGTGCTGCTGAAACAGTGTTGAATAAGGTCAACTAGTGTTGCTGAAACATTGTTGAATAAGGTCAACTAGTGCTGCTGAAACATTGTTGAATAAGGTACACCAGTGCTGCTGAAACAGTGTTGAATAAGGTGAACCAGTGCTGCTGAAACAGTGTTGAATAAGGTCAACTAGTGCTGCTAAAACATTGTTGAATAAGGTCAACTAGTGCTGCTGAAACAGTGTTGAATAAGGTCAACTAGTGCTGCTGAAACAGTGTTGAATAAGGTGAACCAGTGCTGCTGAAACAGTGTTGAATAAGGTGAACCAGTGCTGCTGAAACAGTGTTGAATAAGGTGAACCAGTGCTGCTGAAACAGTGTTGAATAAGGTCAACCAGTGCTGCTGAAACAGTGTTGAATAAGGTGAACCAGTGCTGCTGAAACAGTGTTGAATAAGGTGAACCAGTGCTGCTGAAACAGTGTTGAATAAGGTGAACCAGTGCTGCTGAAACAGTGTTGAATAAGGTAAACTAGTGCTGCTGAAACAGTGTTCAATAAGGTGAACCAGTGCTGCTGAAACAGTGTTGAATAAGGTGAACGAGTGCTGCTGAAACAGTGTTGAATAAGGTGAACTAGTGCTGCTGAAACATTGTTGAATAAGGTACACCAGTGCTGCTGAAACAGTGTTGAATAAGGTGAACCAGTGCTGCTGAAACAGTGTTGAATAAGGTCAACTAGTGCTGCTGAAACATTGTTGAATAAGGTCAACTAGTGCTGCTGAAACAGTGTTGAATAAAGTGAACCAGTGCTGCTGAAACAGTGTTGAATAAGGTGAACCAGTGCGGATGAAACAGTGTTGAATAAGGTGACCCAGTGCTGCTGAAACAGTGTTGAATAAGGTGAACCAGTGCTGCTGAAACAGTGTTGAATAAGGTAAACTAGTGCTGCTGAAACAGTGTTGAATAAGGTAAACTAGTGCTGCTGAAACATTGTTGAATAAGGTGAACCTGTGCTGCTGAAACATTGTTGAATAAGGTGAACCAGTTCTGCTGAAACAGTGTTGAATAAGGTCAACTAGTGCTGCTGAAACAGTGTTGAATAAGGTAAACTAATGCTGCTGAAACAGTGTTGAATAAGGTAAACTAGTGCTGCTGAAACAGTGTTGAATAAGGTCAACCAGTGCTGCTGAAACAGTGTTGAATAAGGTCAACTAATGCTGCTGAAACAGTGTTGAATAAGGTCAACTAGTGCTGCTGAAACATTGTTGAATAAGGTGAACTAGTGCTGCTGAAACATTGTTGAATAAGGTACACCAGTGCTGCTGAAACAGTGTTGAATAAGGTGAACCAGTGCTGCTGAAACAGTGTTGAATAAGGTCAACTAGTGCTGCTAAAACATTGTTGAATAAGGTCAACTAGTGCTGCTGAAACAGTGTTGAATAAGGTCAACTAGTGCTGCTGAAACAGTGTTGAATAAGGTGAACCAGTGCTGCTGAAACAGTGTTGAATAAGGTGAACCAGTGCTGCTGAAACAGTGTTGAATAAGGTCAACCAGTGCTGCTGAAACAGTGTTGAATAAGGTGAACCAGTGCTGCTGAAACAGTGTTGAATAAGGTGAACCAGTGCTGCTGAAACAGTGTTGAATAAGGTGAACCAGTGCTGCTGAAACAGTGTTGAATAAGGTAAACTAGTGCTGCTGAAACAGTGTTCAATAAGGTGAACCAGTGCTGCTGAAACAGTGTTGAATAAGGTGAACGAGTGCTGCTGAAACAGTGTTGAATAAGGTGAACTAGTGCTGCTGAAACATTGTTGAATAAGGTACACCAGTGCTGCTGAAACAGTGTTGAATAAGGTGAACCAGTGCTGCTGAAACAGTGTTGAATAAGGTCAACTAGTGCTGCTGAAACATTGTTGAATAAGGTCAACTAGTGCTGCTGAAACAGTGTTGAATAAAGTGAACCAGTGCTGCTGAAACAGTGTTGAATAAGGTGAACCAGTGCGGATGAAACAGTGTTGAATAAGGTGAACCAGTGCTGCTGAAACAGTGTTGAATAAGGTGAACCAGTGCTGCTGAAACAGTGTTGAATAAGGTAAACTAGTGCTGCTGAAACAGTGTTGAATAAGGTAAACTAGTGCTGCTGAAACATTGTTGAATAAGGTGAACCTGTGCTGCTGAAACATTGTTGAATAAGGTGAACCAGTTCTGCTGAAACAGTGTTGAATAAGGTGAACCAGTGCTGCTGAAACAGTGTTGAATAAGGTAAACTAATGCTGCTGAAACAGTGTTGAATAAGGTAAACTAGTGCTGCTGAAACAGTGTTGAATAAGGTCAACCAGTGCTGCTGAAACAGTGTTGAATAAGGTCAACTAATGCTGCTGAAACAGTGTTGAATAAGGTCAACTAGTGCTGCTGAAACATTGTTGAATAAGGTGAACTAGTGCTGCTGAAACAGTGTTGAATAAGGTGAACCAGTGCTGCTGAAACAGTGTTGAATAAGGTGAACTAGTGCCGCTGAAACAGTGTTGAATAAGGTAATCTAGTGCTGCTGAAACAGTGTTGAATAAGGTGAACCAGTGCTGCTGAAACAGTGTTGAATAAGGTGAACCAGCGCTGCTGAAACAGTGTTGAATAAGGTGAACCAGCGCTGCTGAAACAGTGTTGAATAAGGTGAACCAGCGCTGCTGAAACAGTGTTGAATAAGGTGAACCAGTGCTGCTGAAACAGTGTTGAATAAGGTGAACCAGCGCTGCTGAAACAGTGTTGAATAAGGTGAACCAGTGCTGCTGAAACAGTGTTGAATAAGGTGAACTAGTGCTGCTGAAACAGTGTTGAATAAGGTAAACTAGTGCTGCTGAAACAGTGTTGAATAAGGTAAACTAGTGCTGCTGAAACAATGTTGAATAAGGTAAACTAGTGCTGCTGAAACATTGTTGAATAAGGTGAACCTGTGCTGCTGAAACATTGTTGAATAAGGTGAACCAGTGCTGCTTAAACAGTGTTGAATAAGGTGAACCAGTGCTGCTGAAACAGTGTTGAATAAGGTACACCAGTGCTGCTGAAACAGTGTTGAATAAGGTGAACCAGTGCTGCTGAAACAGTGTTGAATAAGGTCAACTAGTGCTGCTGAAACAGTGTTGAATAAGGTAAACCAGTGCTGCTGAAACAGTGTTGAATAAGGTCAACCAGTGCTGCTGAAACAGTGTTGAATAAGGTCAACTAATGCTGCTGAAACAGTGTTGAATAAGGTCAACTAGTGCTGCTGAAACATTGTTGAATAAGGTGAACCAGTGCTGCTGAAACAGTGTTGAATAAGGTGAACCAGTGCTGCTGAAACAGTGTTGAATAAAGTCAACTAGTGCTGCTGAAACATTGTTCAATAAGGTCAACTAGTGCTGCTGAAACAGTGTTGAATAAAGTGAACCAGTGCTGCCGAAACAGTGTTGAATAAGGTGAACGAGTGCTGCTGAAACAGTGTTGAATAAGGTGAACTAGTGCTGCTGAAACATTGTTGAATAAGGTACACCAGTGCTGCTGAAACAGTGTTGAATAAGGTGAACCAGTGCTGCTGAAACAGTGTTGAATAAGGTCAACTAGTGTTGCTGAAACATTGTTGAATAAGGTCAACTAGTGCTGCTGAAACATTGTTGAATAAGGTACACCAGTGCTGCTGAAACAGTGTTGAATAAGGTGAACCAGTGCTACTGAAACAGTGTTGAATAAGGTCAACTAGTGCTGCTAAAACATTGTTGAATAAGGTCAACTAGTGCTGCTGAAACAGTGTTGAATAAGGTCAACTAGTGCTGCTGAAACAGTGTTGAATAAGGTGAACCAGTGCTGCTGAAACAGTGTTGAATAAGGTGAACCAGTGCTGCTGAAACAGTGTTGAATAAGGTGAACCAGTGCTGCTGAAACAGTGTTGAATAAGGTCAACCAGTGCTGCTGAAACAGTGTTGAATAAGGTGAACCAGTGCTGCTGAAACAGTGTTGAATAAGGTCAACCAGTGCTGCTGAAACAGTGTTGAATAAGGTGAACTAGTGCTGCTGAAACATTGTTGAATAAGGTACACCAGTGCTGCTGAAACAGTGTTGAATAAGGTGAACCAGTGCTGCTGAAACAGTGTTGAATAAGGTCAACTAGTGCTGCTGAAACATTGTTGAATAAGGTCAACTAGTGCTGCTGAAACAGTGTTGAATAAGGTGAACCAGTGCTGCTGAAACAGTGTTGAATAAGGTCAACTAGTGCTGCTGAAACATTGTTCAATAAGGTCAACTAGTGCTGCTGAAACAGTGTTGAATAAAGTGAACCAGTGCTGCCGAAACAGTGTTGAATAAGGTGAACGAGTGCTGCTGAAACAGTGTTGAATAAGGCCAACTAGTGCTGCTGAAACAGTGTTGAATAAGGTCAACTAGTGTTGCTGAAACATTGTTGAATAAGGTCAACTAGTGCTGCTGAAACATTGTTGAATAAGGTACACCAGTGCTGCTGAAACATTGTTGAATAAGGTCAACTAGTGCTGCTGAAACAGTGTTGAATAAGGTGAACCAGTGCTGCTGAAACAGTGTTGAATAAGGTCAACTAGTGCTGCTGAAACATTGTTCAATAAGGTGAACCAGTGCTGCTGAAACAGTGTTGAATAAGGTGAACGAGTGCTGCTGAAACAGTGTTGAATAAGGTGAACTAGTGCTGCTGAAACATTGTTGAATAAGGTACACCAGTGCTGCTGAAACAGTGTTGAATAAGGTGAACCAGTGCTGCTGAAACAGTGTTGAATAAGGTCAACTAGTGCTGCTGAAACATTGTTGAATAAGGTCAACTAGTGCTGCTGAAACAGTGTTGAATAAAGTGAACCAGTGCTGCTGAAACAGTGTTGAATAAGGTGAACCAGTGCGGATGAAACAGTGTTGAATAAGGTGAACCAGTGCTGCTGAAACAGTGTTGAATAAGGTGAACCAGTGCTGCTGAAACAGTGTTGAATAAGGTAAACTAGTGCTACTGAAACAGTGTTGAATAAGGTAAACTAGTGCTGCTGAAACATTGTTGAATAAGGTGAACCTGTGCTGCTGAAACATTGTTGAATAAGGTGAACCAGTTCTGCTGAAACAGTGTTGAATAAGGTGAACCAGTGCTGCTGAAACAGTGTTGAATAAGGTAAACTAATGCTGCTGAAACAGTGTTGAATAAGGTAAACTAGTGCTGCTGAAACAGTGTTGAATAAGGTCAACCAGTGCTGCTGAAACAGTGTTGAATAAGGTCAACTAATGCTGCTGAAACAGTGTTGAATAAGGTCAACTAGTGCTGCTGAAACATTGTTGAATAAGGTGAACTAGTGCTGCTGAAACAGTGTTGAATAAGGTGAACCAGTGCTGCTGAAACAGTGTTGAATAAGGTGAACTAGTGCCGCTGAAACAGTGTTGAATAAGGTAATCTAGTGCTGCTGAAACAGTGTTGAATAAGGTGAACCAGTGCTGCTGAAACAGTGTTGAATAAGGTGAACCAGCGCTGCTGAAACAGTGTTGAATAAGGTGAACCAGCGCTGCTGAAACAGTGTTGAATAAGGTGAACCAGCGCTGCTGAAACAGTGTTGAATAAGGTGAACCAGTGCTGCTGAAACAGTGTTGAATAAGGTGAACCAGTGCTGCTGAAACAGTGTTGAATAAGGTGAACCAGTGCTGCTGAAACAGTGTTGAATAAGGTAGACCAGTGCTGCTGAAACAGTGTTGAATAAGGTGAACCAGTGCTGCTGAAACAGTGTTGAATAAGGTGAACCAGTGCTGCTGAAACAGTGTTAAATAAGGTCAACCAGTGCTGCTGAAACATTGTTGAATAAGGTCAACTAGTGCTGCTGAAACAGTGTTGAATAAAGTGAACCAGTGCTGCTGAAACAGTGTTGAAAAAGGTGAACCAGTGCTGCTGAAACAGTGTTGAATAAGGTGAACCAGTGCTGCTGAAACAGTGTTGAATAAGGTGAACCAGTGCTGCTGAAACAGTGTTGAATAAGGTAAACTAGTGCTGCTGAAACAGTGTTCAATAAGGTAAACCAGTGCTGCTGAAACAGTGTTGAATAAGGTGAACCAGTGCTGCTGAAACAGTGTTGAATAAGGTGAACCAGTGCTGCTGAAACAGTGTTGAATAAGGTAAACTTGTGCTGCTGAAACAGTGTTGAATAAGGTAAACTAGTGCTGCTGAAACAATGTTGAATAAGGTAAACTAGTGCTGCTGAAACATTGTTGAATAAGGTGAACCTGTGCTGCTGAAACATTGTTGAATAAGGTGAACCAGTGCTGCTTAAACAGTGTTGAATAAGGTGAACCAGTGCTGCTGAAACAGTGTTGAATAAGGTACACCAGTGCTGCTGAAACAGTGTTGAATAAGGTGAACCAGTGCTGCTGAAACAGTGTTGAATAAGGTCAACTAGTGCTGCTGAAACAGTGTTGAATAAGGTAAACCAGTGCTGCTGAAACAGTGTTGAATAAGGTCAACCAGTGCTGCTGAAACAGTGTTGAATAAGGTCAACTAATGCTGCTGAAACAGTGTTGAATAAGGTCAACTAGTGCTGCTGAAACATTGTTGAATAAGGTGAACCAGTGCTGCTGAAACAGTGTTGAATAAGGTGAACCAGTGCTGCTGAAACAGTGTTGAATAAAGTCAACTAGTGCTGCTGAAACATTGTTCAATAAGGTCAACTAGTGCTGCTGAAACAGTGTTGAATAAAGTGAACCAGTGCTGCCGAAACAGTGTTGAATAAGGTGAACGAGTGCTGCTGAAACAGTGTTGAATAAGGTGAACTAGTGCTGCTGAAACATTGTTGAATAAGGTACACCAGTGCTGCTGAAACAGTGTTGAATAAGGTGAACCAGTGCTGCTGAAACAGTGTTGAATAAGGTCAACTAGTGTTGCTGAAACATTGTTGAATAAGGTCAACTAGTGCTACTGAAACATTGTTGAATAAGGTACACCAGTGCTGCTGAAACAGTGTTGAATAAGGTGAACCAGTGCTACTGAAACAGTGTTGAATAAGGTCAACTAGTGCTGCTGAAACATTGTTGAATAAGGTCAACTAGTGCTGCTGAAACAGTGTTGAATAAGGTCAACTAGTGCTGCTGAAACAGTGTTGAATAAGGTGAACCAGTGCTGCTGAAACAGTGTTGAATAAGGTGAACCAGTGCTGCTGAAACAGTGTTGAATAAGGTGAACCAGTGCTGCTGAAACAGTGTTGAATAAGCTGAACCAGTGCTGCTGAAACAGTGTTGAATAAGGTGAACTAGTGCCGCTGAAACAGTGTTGAATAAGGTAATCTAGTGCTGCTGAAACAGTGTTGAATAAGGTGAACCAGTGCTGCTGAAACAGTGTTGAATAAGGTCAACTAGTGCTGCTGAAACATTGTTCAATAAGGTCAACTAGTGCTTCTGAAACAGTGTTGAATAAAGTGAAGCAGTGCTGCCGAAACAGTGTTGAATAAGGTGAACGAGTGCTGCTGAAACAGTGTTGAATAAGGTGAACTAGTGCTGCTGAAACATTGTTGAATAAGGTACACCAGTGCTGCTGAAACAGTGTTGAATAAGGTGAACCAGTGCTGCTGAAACAGTGTTGAATAAGGTCAACTAGTGTTGCTGAAACATTGTTGAATAAGGTCAACTAGTGCTGCTGAAACATTGTTGAATAAGGTACACCAGTGCTGCTGAAACAGTGTTGAATAAGGTGAACCAGTGCTGCTGAAACAGTGTTGAATAAGGTCAACTAGTGCTGCTAAAACATTGTTGAATAAGGTCAACTAGTGCTGCTGAAACAGTGTTGAATAAGGTCAACTAGTGCTGCTGAAACAGTGTTGAATAAGGTGAACCAGTGCTGCTGAAACAGTGTTGAATAAGGTGAACCAGTGCTGCTGAAACAGTGTTGAATAAGGTGAACCAGTGCTGCTGAAACAGTGTTGAATAAGGTCAACCAGTGCTGCTGAAACAGTGTTGAATAAGGTGAACCAGTGCTGCTGAAACAGTGTTGAATAAGGTGAACCAGTGCTGCTGAAACAGTGTTGAATAAGGTGAACCAGTGCTGCTGAAACAGTGTTGAATAAGGTAAACTAGTGCTGCTGAAACAGTGTTCAATAAGGTGAACCAGTGCTGCTGAAACAGTGTTGAATAAGGTGAACGAGTGCTGCTGAAACAGTGTTGAATAAGGTGAACTAGTGCTGCTGAAACATTGTTGAATAAGGTACACCAGTGCTGCTGAAACAGTGTTGAATAAGGTGAACCAGTGCTGCTGAAACAGTGTTGAATAAGGTCAACTAGTGCTGCTGAAACATTGTTGAATAAGGTCAACTAGTGCTGCTGAAACAGTGTTGAATAAAGTGAACCAGTGCTGCTGAAACAGTGTTGAATAAGGTGAACCAGTGCGGATGAAACAGTGTTGAATAAGGTGACCCAGTGCTGCTGAAACAGTGTTGAATAAGGTGAACCAGTGCTGCTGAAACAGTGTTGAATAAGGTAAACTAGAGCTGCTGAAACAGTGTTGAATAAGGTAAACTAGTGCTGCTGAAACATTGTTGAATAAGGTGAACCTGTGCTGCTGAAACATTGTTGAATAAGGTGAACCAGTTCTGCTGAAACAGTGTTGAATAAGGTCAACTAGTGCTGCTGAAACAGTGTTGAATAAGGTAAACTAATGCTGCTGAAACAGTGTTGAATAAGGTAAACTAGTGCTGCTGAAACAGTGTTGAATAAGGTCAACCAGTGCTGCTGAAACAGTGTTGAATAAGGTCAACTAATGCTGCTGAAACAGTGTTGAATAAGGTCAACTAGTGCTGCTGAAACATTGTTGAATAAGGTGAACTAGTGCTGCTGAAACATTGTTGAATAAGGTACACCAGTGCTGCTGAAACAGTGTTGAATAAGGTGAACCAGTGCTGCTGAAACAGTGTTGAATAAGGTCAACTAGTGCTGCTAAAACATTGTTGAATAAGGTCAACTAGTGCTGCTGAAAGAGTGTTGAATAAGGTCAACTAGTGCTGCTGAAACAGTTTTGAATAAGGTGAACCAGTGCTGCTGAAACAGTGTTGAATAAGGTGAACCAGTGCTGCTGAAACAGTGTTGAATAAGGTCAACCAGTGCTGCTGAAACAGTGTTGAATAAGGTGAACCAGTGCTGCTGAAACAGTGTTGAATAAGGTGAACCAGTGCTGCTGAAACAGTGTTGAATAAGGTGAACCAGTGCTGCTGAAACAGTGTTGAATAAGGTAAACTAGTGCTGCTGAAACAGTGTTCAATAAGGTGAACCAGTGCTGCTGAAACAGTGTTGAATAAGGTGAACGAGTGCTGCTGAAACAGTGTTGAATAAGGTGAACTAGTGCTGCTGAAACATTGTTGAATAAGGTACACCAGTGCTGCTGAAACAGTGTTGAATAAGGTGAACCAGTGCTGCTGAAACAGTGTTGAATAAGGTCAACTAGTGCTGCTGAAACATTGTTGAATAAGGTCAACTAGTGCTGCTGAAACAGTGTTGAATAAAGTGAACCAGTGCTGCTGAAACAGTGTTGAATAAGGTGAACCAGTGCGGATGAAACAGTGTTGAATAAGGTGACCCAGTGCTGCTGAAACAGTGTTGAATAAGGTGAACCAGTGCTGCTGAAACAGTGTTGAATAAGGTAAACTAGTGCTGCTGAAACAGTGTTGAATAAGGTAAACTAGTGCTGCTGAAACATTGTTGAATAAGGTGAACCTGTGCTGCTGAAACATTGTTGAATAAGGTGAACCAGTTCTGCTGAAACAGTGTTGAATAAGGTGAACCAGTGCTGCTGAAACAGTGTTGAATAAGGTAAACTAATGCTGCTGAAACAGTGTTGAATAAGGTAAACTAGTGCTGCTGAAACAGTGTTGAATAAGGTCAACCAGTGCTGCTGAAACAGTGTTGAATAAGGTCAACTAATGCTGCTGAAACAGTGTTGAATAAGGTCAACTAGTGCTGCTGAAACATTGTTGAATAAGGTGAACTAGTGCTGCTGAAACAGTGTTGAATAAGGTGAACCAGTGCTGCTGAAACAGTGTTGAATAAGGTGAACTAGTGCCGCTGAAACAGTGTTGAATAAGGTAATCTAGTGCTGCTGAAACAGTGTTGAATAAGGTGAACCAGTGCTGCTGAAACAGTGTTGAATAAGGTGAACCAGCGCTGCTGAAACAGTGTTGAATAAGGTGAACCAGCGCTGCTGAAACAGTGTTGAATAAGGTGAACCAGCGCTGCTGAAACAGTGTTGAATAAGGTGAACCAGTGCTGCTGAAACAGTGTTGAATAAGGTGAACCAGCGCTGCTGAAACAGTGTTGAATAAGGTGAACCAGTGCTGCTGAAACAGTGTTGAATAAGGTGAACTAGTGCTGCTGAAACAGTGTTGAATAAGGTAAACTAGTGCTGCTGAAACAGTGTTGAATAAGGTAAACTAGTGCTGCTGAAACAATGTTGAATAAGGTAAACTAGTGCTGCTGAAACATTGTTGAATAAGGTGAACCTGTGCTGCTGAAACATTGTTGAATAAGGTGAACCAGTGCTGCTTAAACAGTGTTGAATAAGGTGAACCAGTGCTGCTGAAACAGTGTTGAATAAGGTACACCAGTGCTGCTGAAACAGTGTTGAATAAGGTGAACCAGTGCTGCTGAAACAGTGTTGAATAAGGTCAACTAGTGCTGCTGAAACAGTGTTGAATAAGGTAAACCAGTGCTGCTGAAACAGTGTTGAATAAGGTCAACCAGTGCTGCTGAAACAGTGTTGAATAAGGTCAACTAATGCTGCTGAAACAGTGTTGAATAAGGTCAACTAGTGCTGCTGAAACATTGTTGAATAAGGTGAACCAGTGCTGCTGAAACAGTGTTGAATAAGGTGAACCAGTGCTGCTGAAACAGTGTTGAATAAAGTCAACTAGTGCTGCTGAAACATTGTTCAATAAGGTCAACTAGTGCTGCTGAAACAGTGTTGAATAAAGTGAACCAGTGCTGCCGAAACAGTGTTGAATAAGGTGAACGAGTGCTGCTGAAACAGTGTTGAATAAGGTGAACTAGTGCTGCTGAAACATTGTTGAATAAGGTACACCAGTGCTGCTGAAACAGTGTTGAATAAGGTGAACCAGTGCTGCTGAAACAGTGTTGAATAAGGTCAACTAGTGTTGCTGAAACATTGTTGAATAAGGTCAACTAGTGCTGCTGAAACATTGTTGAATAAGGTACACCAGTGCTGCTGAAACAGTGTTGAATAAGGTGAACCAGTGCTACTGAAACAGTGTTGAATAAGGTCAACTAGTGCTGCTAAAACATTGTTGAATAAGGTCAACTAGTGCTGCTGAAACAGTGTTGAATAAGGTCAACTAGTGCTGCTGAAACATTGTTGAATAAGGTGAACCAGTGCTGCTGAAACAGTGTTGAATAAGGTGAACCAGTGCTGCTGAAACAGTGTTGAATAAGGTGAACCAGTGCTGCTGAAACAGTGTTGAATAAGGTGAACCAGTGCTGCTGAAACAGTGTTGAATAAGGTCAACCAGTGCTGCTGAAACAGTGTTGAATAAGGTGAACCAGTGCTGCTGAAACAGTGTTGAATAAGGTCAACCAGTGCTGCTGAAACAGTGTTGAATAAGGTGAACTAGTGCTGCTGAAACATTGTTGAATAAGGTACACCAGTGCTGCTGAAACAGTGTTGAATAAGGTGAACCAGTGCTGCTGAAACAGTGTTGAATAAGGTCAACTAGTGCTGCTGAAACATTGTTGAATAAGGTCAACTAGTGCTGCTGAAACAGTGTTGAATAAGGTGAACCAGTGCTGCTGAAACAGTGTTGAATAAGGTCAACTAGTGCTGCTGAAACATTGTTCAATAAGGTCAACTAGTGCTGCTGAAACAGTGTTGAATAAAGTGAACCAGTGCTGCCGAAACAGTGTTGAATAAGGTGAACGAGTGCTGCTGAAACAGTGTTGAATAAGGCCAACTAGTGCTGCTGAAACAGTGTTGAATAAGGTCAACTAGTGTTGCTGAAACATTGTTGAATAAGGTCAACTAGTGCTGCTGAAACATTGTTGAATAAGGTACACCAGTGCTGCTGAAACATTGTTGAATAAGGTCAACTAGTGCTGCTGAAACAGTGTTGAATAAGGTGAACCAGTGCTGCTGAAACAGTGTTGAATAAGGTCAACTAGTGCTGCTGAAACATTGTTCAATAAGGTCAACTAGTGCTGCTGAAACAGTGTTGAATAAAGTGAACCAGTGCTGCCGAAACAGTGTTGAATAAGGTGAACGAGTGCTGCTGAAACAGTGTTGAATAAGGCGAACTAGTGCTGCTGAAACAGTGTTGAATAAGGTCAACTAGTGTTGCTGAAACATTGTTGAATAAGGTCAACTAGTGCTGCTGAAACATTGTTGAATAAGGTACACCAGTGCTGCTGAAACAGTGTTGAATAAGGTGAACCAGTGCTGCTGAAACAGTGTTGAATAAGGTAAACTAGTGCTGCTGAAACAGTGTTCAATAAGGTGAACCAGTGCTGCTGAAACAGTGTTGAATAAGGTGAACGAGTGCTGCTGAAACAGTGTTGAATAAGGTGAACTAGTGCTGCTGAAACATTGTTGAATAAGGTACACCAGTGCTGCTGAAACAGTGTTGAATAAGGTGAACCAGTGCTGCTGAAACAGTGTTGAATAAAGTGAACCAGTGCTGCCGAAACAGTGTTGAATAAGGTGAACGAGTGCTGCTGAAACAGTGTTGAATAAGGCGAACTAGTGCTGCTGAAACAGTGTTGAATAAGGTCAACTAGTGTTGCTGAAACATTGTTGAATAAGGTCAACTAGTGCTGCTGAAACATTGTTGAATAAGGTACACCAGTGCTGCTGAAACAGTGTTGAATAAGGTGAACCAGTGCTGCTGAAACAGTGTTGAATAAGGTAAACTAGTGCTGCTGAAACAGTGTTCAATAAGGTGAACCAGTGCTGCTGAAACAGTGTTGAATAAGGTGAACGAGTGCTGCTGAAACAGTGTTGAATAAGGTGAACTAGTGCTGCTGAAACATTGTTGAATAAGGTACACCAGTGCTGCTGAAACAGTGTTGAATAAGGTGAACCAGTGCTGCTGAAACAGTGTTGAATAAGGTCAACTAGTGCTGCTGAAACATTGTTGAATAAGGTCAACTAGTGCTGCTGAAACAGTGTTGAATAAAGTGAACCAGTGCTGCTGAAACAGTGTTGAATAAGGTGAACCAGTGCTGCTGAAACAGTGTTGAATAAGGTGAACGAGTGCTGCTGAAACAGTGTTGAATAAGGTGAACTAGTGCTGCTGAAACATTGTTGAATAAGGTACACCAGTGCTGCTGAAACAGTGTTGAATAAGGTGAACCAGTGCTGCTGAAACAGTGTTGAATAAGGTCAACTAGTGCTGCTGAAACATTGTTGAATAAGGTCAACTAGTGCTGCTGAAACAGTGTTGAATAAAGTGAACCAGTGCTGCTGAAACAGTGTTGAATAAGGTGAACCAGTGCGGATGAAACAGTGTTGAATAAGGTGAACCAGTGCTGCTGAAACAGTGTTGAATAAGGTGAACCAGTGCTGCTGAAACAGTGTTGAATAAGGTAAACTAGTGCTGCTGAAACAGTGTTGAATAAGGTAAACTAGTGCTGCTGAAACATTGTTGAATAAGGTGAACCTGTGCTGCTGAAACATTGTTGAATAAGGTGAACCAGTTCTGCTGAAACAGTGTTGAATAAGGTCAACCAGTGCTGCTGAAACAGTGTTGAATAAGGTAAACTAATGCTGCTGAAACAGTGTTGAATAAGGTAAACTAGTGCTGCTGAAACAGTGTTGAATAAGGTCAACCAGTGCTGCTGAAACAGTGTTGAATAAGGTCAACTAATGCTGCTGAAACAGTGTTGAATAAGGTCAACTAGTGCTGCTGAAACATTGTTGAATAAGGTGAACTAGTGCTGCTGAAACAGTGTTGAATAAGGTGAACGAGTGCTGCTGAAACAGTGTTGAATAAGGTGAACTAGTGCCGCTGAAACAGTGTTGAATAAGGTAATCTAGTGCTGCTGAAACAGTGTTGAATAAGGTGAACCAGTGCTGCTGAAACAGTGTTGAATAAGGTGAACCAGCGCTGCTGAAACAGTGTTGAATAAGGTCAACTAATGCTGCTGAAACAGTGTTGAATAAGGTCAACTAGTGCTGCTGAAACATTGTTGAATAAGGTGAACCAGTGCTGCTGAAACAGTGTTGAATAAAGTGAACCAGCGCTGCTGAAACAGTGTTGAATAAGGTGAACCAGTGCTGCTGAAACAGTGTTGAATAAGGTGAACCAGTGCTGCTGAAACAGTGTTGAATAAGGTGAACCAGTGCTGCTGAAACAGTGTTGAATAAGGTAGACCAGTGCTGCTGAAACAGTGTTGAATAAGGTAGACTAGTGCTGCTGAAACAGTGTTGAATAAGGTGAACCAGTGCTGCTGAAACAGTGTTGAATAAGGTGAACGAGTGCTGCTGAAACAGTGTTGAATAAGGTGAACTAGTGCTGCTGAAACATTGTTGAATAAGGTACACCAGTGCTGCTGAAACAGTGTTGAATAAGGTGAACCAGTGCTGCTGAAACAGTGTTGAATAAGGTCAACTAGTGCTGCTGAAACATTGTTGAATAAGGTCAACTAGTGCTGCTGAAACAGTGTTGAATAAAGTGAACCAGTGCTGCTGAAACAGTGTTGAATAAGGTGAACCAGTGCTGCTGAAACAGTGTTGAATAAGGTGAACGAGTGCTGCTGAAACAGTGTTGAATAAGGTGAACTAGTGCTGCTGAAACATTGTTGAATAAGGTACACCAGTGCTGCTGAAACAGTGTTGAATAAGGTGAACCAGTGCTGCTGAAACAGTGTTGAATAAGGTCAACTAGTGCTGCTGAAACATTGTTGAATAAGGTCAACTAGTGCTGCTGAAACAGTGTTGAATAAAGTGAACCAGTGCTGCTGAAACAGTGTTGAATAAGGTGAACCAGTGCGGATGAAACAGTGTTGAATAAGGTGAACCAGTGCTGCTGAAACAGTGTTGAATAAGGTGAACCAGTGCTGCTGAAACAGTGTTGAATAAGGTAAACTAGTGCTGCTGAAACAGTGTTGAATAAGGTAAACTAGTGCTGCTGAAACATTGTTGAATAAGGTGAACCTGTGCTGCTGAAACATTGTTGAATAAGGTGAACCAGTTCTGCTGAAACAGTGTTGAATAAGGTCAACCAGTGCTGCTGAAACAGTGTTGAATAAGGTAAACTAATGCTGCTGAAACAGTGTTGAATAAGGTAAACTAGTGCTGCTGAAACATTGTTGAATAAGGTGAACCTGTGCTGCTGAAACATTGTTGAATAAGGTGAACCAGTTCTGCTGAAACAGTGTTGAATAAGGTCAACCAGTGCTGCTGAAACAGTGTTGAATAAGGTAAACTAATGCTGCTGAAACAGTGTTGAATAAGGTAAACTAGTGCTGCTGAAACAGTGTTGAATAAGGTCAACCAGTGCTGCTGAAACAGTGTTGAATAAGGTCAACTAATGCTGCTGAAACAGTGTTGAATAAGGTCAACTAGTGCTGCTGAAACATTGTTGAATAAGGTGAACTAGTGCTGCTGAAACAGTGTTGAATAAGGTGAACGAGTGCTGCTGAAACAGTGTTGAATAAGGTGAACTAGTGCCGCTGAAACAGTGTTGAATAAGGTAATCTAGTGCTGCTGAAACAGTGTTGAATAAGGTGAACCAGTGCTGCTGAAACAGTGTTGAATAAGGTGAACCAGCGCTGCTGAAACAGTGTTGAATAAGGTGAACCAGTGCTGCTGAAACAGTGTTGAATAAAGTGAACCAGCGCTGCTGAAACAGTGTTGAATAAGGTGAACCAGTGCTGCTGAAACAGTGTTGAATAAGGTGAACCAGTGCTGCTGAAACAGTGTTGAATAAGGTGAACCAGTGCTGCTGAAACAGTGTTGAATAAGGTAGACCAGTGCTGCTGAAACAGTGTTGAATAAGGTAGACTAGTGCTGCTGAAACAGTGTTGAATAAGGTGAACCAGTGCTGCTGAAACAGTGTTGAATAAGGTGAACGAGTGCTGCTGAAACAGTGTTGAATAAGGTGAACTAGTGCTGCTGAAACATTGTTGAATAAGGTACACCAGTGCTGCTGAAACAGTGTTGAATAAGGTGAACCAGTGCTGCTGAAACAGTGTTGAATAAGGTCAACTAGTGCTGCTGAAACATTGTTGAATAAGGTCAACTAGTGCTGCTGAAACAGTGTTGAATAAAGTGAACCAGTGCTGCTGAAACAGTGTTGAATAAGGTGAACCAGTGCTGCTGAAACAGTGTTGAATAAGGTGAACGAGTGCTGCTGAAACAGTGTTGAATAAGGTGAACTAGTGCTGCTGAAACATTGTTGAATAAGGTACACCAGTGCTGCTGAAACAGTGTTGAATAAGGTGAACCAGTGCTGCTGAAACAGTGTTGAATAAGGTCAACTAGTGCTGCTGAAACATTGTTGAATAAGGTCAACTAGTGCTGCTGAAACAGTGTTGAATAAAGTGAACCAGTGCTGCTGAAACAGTGTTGAATAAGGTGAACCAGTGCGGATGAAACAGTGTTGAATAAGGTGAACCAGTGCTGCTGAAACAGTGTTGAATAAGGTGAACCAGTGCTGCTGAAACAGTGTTGAATAAGGTAAACTAATGCTGCTGAAACAGTGTTGAATAAGGTAAACTAGTGCTGCTGAAACAGTGTTGAATAAGGTCAACCAGTGCTGCTGAAACAGTGTTGAATAAGGTCAACTAATGCTGCTGAAACAGTGTTGAATAAGGTCAACTAGTGCTGCTGAAACATTGTTGAATAAGGTGAACTAGTGCTGCTGAAACAGTGTTGAATAAGGTGAACGAGTGCTGCTGAAACAGTGTTGAATAAGGTGAACTAGTGCCGCTGAAACAGTGTTGAATAAGGTAATCTAGTGCTGCTGAAACAGTGTTGAATAAGGTGAACCAGTGCTGCTGAAACAGTGTTGAATAAGGTGAACCAGCGCTGCTGAAACAGTGTTGAATAAGGTGAACCAGTGCTGCTGAAACAGTGTTGAATAAAGTGAACCAGCGCTGCTGAAACAGTGTTGAATAAGGTGAACCAGTGCTGCTGAAACAGTGTTGAATAAGGTGAACCAGTGCTGCTGAAACAGTGTTGAATAAGGTGAACCAGTGCTGCTGAAACAGTGTTGAATAAGGTAGACCAGTGCTGCTGAAACAGTGTTGAATAAGGTAGACTAGTGCTGCTGAAACAGTGTTGAATAAGGTGAACCAGTGCTGCTGAAACAGTGTTGAATAAGGTGAACCAGTGCTGCTGAAACAGTGTTGAATAAGGTGAACCAGTGCTGCTGAAACAGTGTTGAATAAGGTGAACCAGTGCTGCTGAAACAGTGTTGAATAAGGTGAACCAGTGCTGCTGAAACAGTGTTGAATAAGGTGAACCAGTGCTGCTGAAACAGTGTTGAATAAGGTAGACCAGTGCTGCTGAAACAGTGTTGAATAAGGTAGACCAGTGCTGCTGAAACAGTGTTGAATAAGGTGAACCAGTGCTGCTGAAACAGTGTTGAATAAGGTGAACCAGTGCTGCTGAAACAGTGTTGAATAAGGTGAACCAGTGCTGCTGAAACAGTGTTGAATAAGGTGAACCAGTGCTGCTGAAACAGTGTTGAATAAGGTGAACCAGTGCTGCTGAAACAGTGTTGAATAAGGTGAACCAGTGCTGCTGAAACAGTGTTGAATAAGGTAGACCAGTGCTGCTGAAACAGTGTTGAATAAGGTAGACCAGTGCTGCTGAAACAGTGTTGAATAAGGTAGACCAGTGCTGCTGAAACAGTGTTGAATAAGGTGAACCAGTGCTGCTGAAACAGTGTTGAATAAGGTGAACCAGTGCTGCTGAAACAGTGTTGAATAAGGTGAACCAGTGCTGCTGAAACAGTGTTGAATAAGGTGAACCAGTGCTGCTGAAACAGTGTTGAATAAGGTGAACCAGTGCTGCTGAAACAGTGTTGAATAAGGTGAACCAGTGCTGCTGAAACAGTGTTGAATAAGGTAGACCAGTGCTGCTGAAACAGTGTTGAATAAGGTAGACCAGTGCTGCTGAAACAGTGTTGAATAAGGTGAACTAGTGCCGCTGAAACAGTGTTGAATAAGGTAATCTAGTGCTGCTGAAACAGTGTTGAATAAGGTGAACCAGTGCTGCTGAAACAGTGTTGAATAAGGTCAACTAGTGCTGCTGAAACATTGTTCAATAAGGTCAACTAGTGCTTCTGAAACAGTGTTGAATAAAGTGAAGCAGTGCTGCCGAAACAGTGTTGAATAAGGTGAACGAGTGCTGCTGAAACAGTGTTGAATAAGGTGAACTAGTGCTGCTGAAACATTGTTGAATAAGGTACACCAGTGCTGCTGAAACAGTGTTGAATAAGGTGAACCAGTGCTGCTGAAACAGTGTTGAATAAGGTCAACTAGTGTTGCTGAAACATTGTTGAATAAGGTCAACTAGTGCTGCTGAAACATTGTTGAATAAGGTACACCAGTGCTGCTGAAACAGTGTTGAATAAGGTGAACCAGTGCTGCTGAAACAGTGTTGAATAAGGTCAACTAGTGCTGCTAAAACATTGTTGAATAAGGTCAACTAGTGCTGCTGAAACAGTGTTGAATAAGGTCAACTAGTGCTGCTGAAACAGTGTTGAATAAGGTGAACCAGTGCTGCTGAAACAGTGTTGAATAAGGTGAACCAGTGCTGCTGAAACAGTGTTGAATAAGGTGAACCAGTGCTGCTGAAACAGTGTTGAATAAGGTCAACCAGTGCTGCTGAAACAGTGTTGAATAAGGTGAACCAGTGCTGCTGAAACAGTGTTGAATAAGGTGAACCAGTGCTGCTGAAACAGTGTTGAATAAGGTGAACCAGTGCTGCTGAAACAGTGTTGAATAAGGTAAACTAGTGCTGCTGAAACAGTGTTCAATAAGGTGAACCAGTGCTGCTGAAACAGTGTTGAATAAGGTGAACGAGTGCTGCTGAAACAGTGTTGAATAAGGTGAACTAGTGCTGCTGAAACATTGTTGAATAAGGTACACCAGTGCTGCTGAAACAGTGTTGAATAAGGTGAACCAGTGCTGCTGAAACAGTGTTGAATAAGGTCAACTAGTGCTGCTGAAACATTGTTGAATAAGGTCAACTAGTGCTGCTGAAACAGTGTTGAATAAAGTGAACCAGTGTTGCTGAAACAGTGTTGAATAAGGTGAACCAGTGCGGATGAAACAGTGTTGAATAAGGTGACCCAGTGCTGCTGAAACAGTGTTGAATAAGGTGAACCAGTGCTGCTGAAACAGTGTTGAATAAGGTAAACTAGAGCTGCTGAAACAGTGTTGAATAAGGTAAACTAGTGCTGCTGAAACATTGTTGAATAAGGTGAACCTGTGCTGCTGAAACATTGTTGAATAAGGTGAACCAGTTCTGCTGAAACAGTGTTGAATTAGGTCAACTAGTGCTGCTGAAACAGTGTTGAATAAGGTAAACTAATGCTGCTGAAACAGTGTTGAATAAGGTAAACTAGTGCTGCTGAAACAGTGTTGAATAAGGTCAACCAGTGCTGCTGAAACAGTGTTGAATAAGGTCAACTAATGCTGCTGAAACAGTGTTGAATAAGGTCAACTAGTGCTGCTGAAACATTGTTGAATAAGGTGAACTAGTGCTGCTGAAACATTGTTGAATAAGGTACACCAGTGCTGCTGAAACAGTGTTGAATAAGGTGAACCAGTGCTGCTGAAACAGTGTTGAATAAGGTCAACTAGTGCTGCTAAAACATTGTTGAATAAGGTCAACTAGTGCTGCTGAAAGAGTGTTGAATAAGGTCAACTAGTGCTGCTGAAACAGTTTTGAATAAGGTGAACCAGTGCTGCTGAAACAGTGTTGAATAAGGTGAACCAGTGCTGCTGAAACAGTGTTGAATAAGGTCAACCAGTGCTGCTGAAACAGTGTTGAATAAGGTGAACCAGTGCTGCTGAAACAGTGTTGAATAAGGTGAACCAGTGCTGCTGAAACAGTGTTGAATAAGGTGAACCAGTGCTGCTGAAACAGTGTTGAATAAGGTAAACTAGTGCTGCTGAAACAGTGTTCAATAAGGTGAACCAGTGCTGCTGAAACAGTGTTGAATAAGGTGAACGAGTGCTGCTGAAACAGTGTTGAATAAGGTGAACTAGTGCTGCTGAAACATTGTTGAATAAGGTACACCAGTGCTGCTGAAACAGTGTTGAATAAGGTGAACCAGTGCTGCTGAAACAGTGTTGAATAAGGTCAACTAGTGCTGCTGAAACATTGTTGAATAAGGTCAACTAGTGCTGCTGAAACAGTGTTGAATAAAGTGAACCAGTGCTGCTGAAACAGTGTTGAATAAGGTGAACCAGTGCGGATGAAACAGTGTTGAATAAGGTGACCCAGTGCTGCTGAAACAGTGTTGAATAAGGTGAACCAGTGCTGCTGAAACAGTGTTGAATAAGGTAAACTAGTGCTGCTGAAACAGTGTTGAATAAGGTAAACTAGTGCTGCTGAAACATTGTTGAATAAGGTGAACCTGTGCTGCTGAAACATTGTTGAATAAGGTGAACCAGTTCTGCTGAAACAGTGTTGAATAAGGTGAACCAGTGCTGCTGAAACAGTGTTGAATAAGGTAAACTAATGCTGCTGAAACAGTGTTGAATAAGGAAAACTAGTGCTGCTGAAACAGTGGTGAATAAGGTCAACCAGTGCTGCTGAAACAGTGTTGAATAAGGTCAACTAATGCTGCTGAAACAGTGTTGAATAAGGTCAACTAGTGCTGCTGAAACATTGTTGAATAAGGTGAACTAGTGCTGCTGAAACAGTGTTGAATAAGGTGAACCAGTGCTGCTGAAACAGTGTTGAATAAGGTGAACTAGTGCCGCTGAAACAGTGTTGAATAAGGTAATCTAGTGCTGCTGAAACAGTGTTGAATAAGGTGAACCAGTGCTGCTGAAACAGTGTTGAATAAGGTGAACCAGCGCTGCTGAAACAGTGTTGAATAAGGTGAACCAGCGCTGCTGAAACAGTGTTGAATAAGGTGAACCAGCGCTGCTGAAACAGTGTTGAATAAGGTGAACCAGTGCTGCTGAAACAGTGTTGAATAAGGTGAACCAGCGCTGCTGAAACAGTGTTGAATAAGGTGAACCAGTGCTGCTGAAACAGTGTTGAATAAGGTGAACTAGTGCTGCTGAAACAGTGTTGAATAAGGTAAACTAGTGCTGCTGAAACAGTGTTGAATAAGGTAAACTAGTGCTGCTGAAACAATGTTGAATAAGGTAAACTAGTGCTGCTGAAACATTGTTGAATAAGGTGAACCTGTGCTGCTGAAACATTGTTGAATAAGGTGAACCAGTGCTGCTTAAACAGTGTTGAATAAGGTGAACCAGTGCTGCTGAAACAGTGTTGAATAAGGTACACCAGTGCTGCTGAAACAGTGTTGAATAAGGTGAACCCGTGCTGCTGAAACAGTGTTGAATAAGGTCAACTAGTGCTGCTGAAACAGTGTTGAATAAGGTAAACCAGTGCTGCTGAAACAGTGTTGAATAAGGTCAACCAGTGCTGCTGAAACAGTGTTGAATAAGGTCAACTAATGCTGCTGAAACAGTGTTGAATAAGGTCAACTAGTGCTGCTGAAACATTGTTGAATAAGGTGAACCAGTGCTGCTGAAACAGTGTTGAATACGGTGAACCAGTGCTGCTGAAACAGTGTTGAATAAAGTCAACTAGTGCTGCTGAAACATTGTTCAATAAGGTCAACTAGTGCTGCTGAAACAGTGTTGAATAAAGTGAACCAGTGCTGCCGAAACAGTGTTGAATAAGGTGAACGAGTGCTGCTGAAACAGTGTTGAATAAGGTGAACTAGTGCTGCTGAAACATTGTTGAATAAGGTACACCAGTGCTGCTGAAACAGTGTTGAATAAGGTGAACCAGTGCTGCTGAAACAGTGTTGAATAAGGTCAACTAGTGTTGCTGAAACATTGTTGAATAAGGTCAACTAGTGCTGCTGAAACATTGTTGAATAAGGTACACCAGTGCTGCTGAAACAGTGTTGAATAAGGTGAACCAGTGCTACTGAAACAGTGTTGAATAAGGTCAACTAGTGCTGCTAAAACATTGTTGAATAAGGTCAACTAGTGCTGCTGAAACAGTGTTGAATAAGGTCAACTAGTGCTGCTGAAACATTGTTGAATAAGGTGAACCAGTGCTGCTGAAACAGTGTTGAATAAGGTGAACCAGTGCTGCTGAAACAGTGTTGAATAAGGTGAACCAGTGCTGCTGAAACAGTGTTGAATAAGGTGAACCAGTGCTGCTGAAACAGTGTTGAATAAGGTCAACCAGTGCTGCTGAAACAGTGTTGAATAAGGTGAACCAGTGCTGCTGAAACAGTGTTGAATAAGGTCAACCAGTGCTGCTGAAACAGTGTTGAATAAGGTGAACTAGTGCTGCTGAAACATTGTTGAATAAGGTACACCAGTGCTGCTGAAACAGTGTTGAATAAGGTGAACCAGTGCTGCTGAAACAGTGTTGAATAAGGTCAACTAGTGCTGCTGAAACATTGTTGAATAAGGTCAACTAGTGCTGCTGAAACAGTGTTGAATAAGGTGAACCAGTGCTGCTGAAACAGTGTTGAATAAGGTCAACTAGTGCTGCTGAAACATTGTTCAATAAGGTCAACTAGTGCTGCTGAAACAGTGTTGAATAAAGTGAACCAGTGCTGCGAAACAGTGTTGAATAAGGTGAACGAGTGCTGCTGAAACAGTGTTGAATAAGGCCAACTAGTGCTGCTGAAACAGTGTTGAATAAGGTCAACTAGTGTTGCTGAAACATTGTTGAATAAGGTCAACTAGTGCTGCTGAAACATTGTTGAATAAGGTACACCAGTGCTGCTGAAACATTGTTGAATAAGGTCAACTAGTGCTGCTGAAACAGTGTTGAATAAGGTGAACCAGTGCTGCTGAAACAGTGTTGAATAAGGTCAACTAGTGCTGCTGAAACATTGTTCAATAAGGTCAACTAGTGCTGCTGAAACAGTGTTGAATAAAGTGAACCAGTGCTGCCGAAACAGTGTTGAATAAGGTGAACGAGTGCTGCTGAAACAGTGTTGAATAAGGCGAACTAGTGCTGCTGAAACAGTGTTGAATAAGGTCAACTAGTGTTGCTGAAACATTGTTGAATAAGGTCAACTAGTGCTGCTGAAACATTGTTGAATAAGGTACACCAGTGCTGCTGAAACAGTGTTGAATAAGGTGAACCAGTGCTGCTGAAACAGTGTTGAATAAGGTAAACTAGTGCTGCTGAAACAGTGTTCAATAAGGTGAACCAGTGCTGCTGAAACAGTGTTGAATAAGGTGAACGAGTGCTGCTGAAACAGTGTTGAATAAGGTGAACTAGTGCTGCTGAAACATTGTTGAATAAGGTACACCAGTGCTGCTGAAACAGTGTTGAATAAGGTGAACCAGTGCTGCTGAAACAGTGTTGAATAAGGTCAACTAGTGCTGCTGAAACATTGTTGAATAAGGTCAACTAGTGCTGCTGAAACAGTGTTGAATAAAGTGAACCAGTGCTGCTGAAACAGTGTTGAATAAGGTGAACCAGTGCTGCTGAAACAGTGTTGAATAAGGTGAACGAGTGCTGCTGAAACAGTGTTGAATAAGGTGAACTAGTGCTGCTGAAACATTGTTGAATAAGGTACACCAGTGCTGCTGAAACAGTGTTGAATAAGGTGAACCAGTGCTGCTGAAACAGTGTTGAATAAGGTCAACTAGTGCTGCTGAAACATTGTTGAATAAGGTCAACTAGTGCTGCTGAAACAGTGTTGAATAAAGTGAACCAGTGCTGCTGAAACAGTGTTGAATAAGGTGAACCAGTGCGGATGAAACAGTGTTGAATAAGGTGAACCAGTGCTGCTGAAACAGTGTTGAATAAGGTGAACCAGTGCTGCTGAAACAGTGTTGAATAAGGTAAACTAGTGCTGCTGAAACAGTGTTGAATAAGGTAAACTAGTGCTGCTGAAACATTGTTGAATAAGGTGAACCTGTGCTGCTGAAACATTGTTGAATAAGGTGAACCAGTTCTGCTGAAACAGTGTTGAATAAGTTCAACCAGTGCTGCTGAAACAGTGTTGAATAAGGTAAACTAATGCTGCTGAAACAGTGTTGAATAAGGTAAACTAGTGCTGCTGAAACAGTGTTGAATAAGGTCAACCAGTGCTGCTGAAACAGTGTTGAATAAGGTCAACTAATGCTGCTGAAACAGTGTTGAATAAGGTCAACTAGTGCTGCTGAAACATTGTTGAATAAGGTGAACTAGTGCTGCTGAAACAGTGTTGAATAAGGTGAACGAGTGCTGCTGAAACAGTGTTGAATAAGGTGAACTAGTGCCGCTGAAACAGTGTTGAATAAGGTAATCTAGTGCTGCTGAAACAGTGTTGAATAAGGTGAACCAGTGCTGCTGAAACAGTGTTGAATAAGGTGAACCAGCGCTGCTGAAACAGTGTTGAATAAGGTGAACCAGTGCTGCTGAAACAGTGTTGAATAAAGTGAACCAGCGCTGCTGAAACAGTGTTGAATAAGGTGAACCAGTGCTGCTGAAACAGTGTTGAATAAGGTGAACCAGTGCTGCTGAAACAGTGTTGAATAAGGTGAACCAGTGCTGCTGAAACAGTGTTGAATAAGGTAGACCAGTGCTGCTGAAACAGTGTTGAATAAGGTAGACTAGTGCTGCTGAAACAGTGTTGAATAAGGTGAACCAGTGCTGCTGAAACAGTGTTGAATAAGGTGAACGAGTGCTGCTGAAACAGTGTTGAATAAGGTGAACTAGTGCTGCTGAAACATTGTTGAATAAGGTACACCAGTGCTGCTGAAACAGTGTTGAATAAGGTGAACCAGTGCTGCTGAAACAGTGTTGAATAAGGTCAACTAGTGCTGCTGAAACATTGTTGAATAAGGTCAACTAGTGCTGCTGAAACAGTGTTGAATAAAGTGAACCAGTGCTGCTGAAACAGTGTTGAATAAGGTGAACCAGTGCTGCTGAAACAGTGTTGAATAAGGTGAACGAGTGCTGCTGAAACAGTGTTGAATAAGGTGAACTAGTGCTGCTGAAACATTGTTGAATAAGGTACACCAGTGCTGCTGAAACAGTGTTGAATAAGGTGAACCAGTGCTGCTGAAACAGTGTTGAATAAGGTCAACTAGTGCTGCTGAAACATTGTTGAATAAGGTCAACTAGTGCTGCTGAAACAGTGTTGAATAAAGTGAACCAGTGCTGCTGAAACAGTGTTGAATAAGGTGAACCAGTGCGGATGAAACAGTGTTGAATAAGGTGAACCAGTGCTGCTGAAACAGTGTTGAATAAGGTGAACCAGTGCTGCTGAAACAGTGTTGAATAAGGTAAACTAGTGCTGCTGAAACAGTGTTGAATAAGGTAAACTAGTGCTGCTGAAACATTGTTGAATAAGGTGAACCTGTGCTGCTGAAACATTGTTGAATAAGGTGAACCAGTTCTGCTGAAACAGTGTTGAATAAGGTCAACCAGTGCTGCTGAAACAGTGTTGAATAAGGTAAACTAATGCTGCTGAAACAGTGTTGAATAAGGTAAACTAGTGCTGCTGAAACAGTGTTGAATAAGGTCAACCAGTGCTGCTGAAACAGTGTTGAATAAGGTCAACTAATGCTGCTGAAACAGTGTTGAATAAGGTCAACTAGTGCTGCTGAAACATTGTTGAATAAGGTGAACTAGTGCTGCTGAAACAGTGTTGAATAAGGTGAACGAGTGCTGCTGAAACAGTGTTGAATAAGGTGAACTAGTGCCGCTGAAACAGTGTTGAATAAGGTAATCTAGTGCTGCTGAAACAGTGTTGAATAAGGTGAACCAGTGCTGCTGAAACAGTGTTGAATAAGGTGAACCAGCGCTGCTGAAACAGTGTTGAATAAGGTGAACCAGTGCTGCTGAAACAGTGTTGAATAAAGTGAACCAGTGCTGCTGAAACAGTGTTGAATAAGGTGAACCAGTGCTGCTGAAACAGTGTTGAATAAGGTGAACCAGTGCTGCTGAAACAGTGTTGAATAAGGTGAACCAGTGCTGCTGAAACAGTGTTGAATAAGGTAGACCAGTGCTGCTGAAACAGTGTTGAATAAGGTAGACCAGTGCTGCTGAAACAGTGTTGAATAAGGTGAACCAGTGCTGCTGAAACAGTGTTGAATAAGGTGAACCAGTGCTGCTGAAACAGTGTTGAATAAGGTGAACCAGTGCTGCTGAAACAGTGTTGAATAAGGTGAACCAGTGCTGCTGAAACAGTGTTGAATAAGGTGAACCAGTGCTGCTGAAACAGTGTTGAATAAGGTGAACCAGTGCTGCTGAAACAGTGTTGAATAAGGTAGACCAGTGCTGCTGAAACAGTGTTGAATAAGGTAGACCAGTGCTGCTGAAACAGTGTTGAATAAGGTAGACCAGTGCTGCTGAAACAGTGTTGAATAAGGTGAACCAGTGCTGCTGAAACAGTGTTGAATAAGGTGAACCAGTGCTGCTGAAACAGTGTTGAATAAGGTGAACCAGTGCTGCTGAAACAGTGTTGAATAAGGTGAACCAGTGCTGCTGAAACAGTGTTGAATAAGGTGAACCAGTGCTGCTGAAACAGTGTTGAATAAGGTGAACCAGTGCTGCTGAAACAGTGTTGAATAAGGTAGACCAGTGCTGCTGAAACAGTGTTGAATAAGGTAGACCAGTGCTGCTGAAACAGTGTTGAATAAGGTAGACCAGTGCTGTGCTCTGAATACATCAGTCTGACTCCTCTGGGTCTGCAGTGATCCTCAGGGATCTTCCTTCTGATGGAGTGATGTTATTATCTCCTCTTCATTCAAGTCTTCGGGGGAGAGAGAAGCATGATTTATCACACCTAACGTCCTTATTATGAAGCCTGCCTCAAGCTTCTTTCCTACTAGTCAAAGACAGCTTGGAGGTAGAGTGACATTGACAGGATGTGTCTTTGACAGACGTCTGTAACTAGCTCTGAAATAGATCGTACTCACACGTCATTAGGACAAGTGCACTGGCACGCCGTTTTAGATACTGTTGGAAAAAAGAGACACGTGACAAAGCAAGTTGTATTTCACTGCAGCAGTGACAGACAGAGTGTGTAATCAGGGTCTAATGAGTTAACAGGAAACACTGACTGAATACACTGACACACCATGCCTAAGGTGCGTTTGACACTTCTATACACACTAACACACACACCCACAGGTGGGCCACAGGTAAGGTAACCATTTCCATGCCCAGAGGGATATTTACACACCAGGAAGACAGACAACTAGATAAGTATTCAATAAAGACGGAAAATATACAGAAAATACACATTATTTAAAATGTCAATCTCGTTCTCTCGCTTTCATACCAGGCCAGGGACATAATCGTGTAGCTTGTTGTTTCACCCTTTTTTAAATTAAATGTAATAAAATCCCTTGAACAGGGATGTCAGACGTTGGGTGCCTGTCTGGCTGTCAGTGTTTTCTCTATTCCACTTCCTCCCTAATTATTTTCTCTCTAGTGGAACAACAAAATACTTTAAACAGTCAAATGTTCTTACACACTGGGGGACAGCCTAAGAACCCTTTTAGGTTCTACATAGCACCTTTATTTCTAAGAGTATAGCTGAATGTCGGAGGGAATTAAATGATTAGTTGAGCCGGTACCATCAAACACAATACGTAGTTGATGATGAATGAATCCCATGAGGAAACTAGTCAGTAGAGCAATGAGCTGTGGAGAGTGAAAGGCCAACTGCTGCCAGGCCCAGGGACTCAAATCCCCTGCTTCTCTGTCAGTTGGCACTAGCAGCATCAATTCTAGAACAATAGAATTCAGGCAGCCGATGGAATGGAATTACCCTTCTATCACAGGGCTCAGTGACAACCTCAGCAATCTACATCCAGCTCACTACCACTATACTGTTATCTAGTAGGATCAATAATAGTAGGACTACACACACACACACGCACGCACGCACACACACACACACACACACACACACACACGCACACATACACACACGCACACATACACATTCACATCACTCCAGAGACATGTCTCTCTCATAGCACATTTACACCTGTAGTAGTTTGCCAAATGAAAGCAGTAGTTTGCCAAATGAAAGCAGTAGTTTGCCAAATGAAAGCAGTAGTTTGCCAAATGAAAGCAGTAGTTTGCCAAATGAAACCAGTAGTTTGCCAAATGAAACCAGTAGTTTTCCAAATGAAACCAGTAGTTTGCCAAATGAAACCAGTAGTTTTCCAAATGAAACCAGTAGTTTTCCAAATGAAACCAGTAGTTTGCCAAATGAAACCAGTAGTTTGCCAAATGAAACTAGTAGTTTTCCAAATGAAACCAGTAGTTTTCCAAATGAAACCAAATGAAACCAGTAGTTTGCCAAATGAAACCAGTAGTTTGCCAAATGAAACCAGTAGTTTTCCAAATGCAACCAGTAGTTTTCCAAATGAAACCAGTAGTTTGCCAAATGAAACCAGTAGTTTGTCAAATGAAACCAGTAGTTTGCCAAATGAAACCAGTAGTTTGCCAAATGAAACCAGAAGTTTGCCAAATGAAACCAGTAGTTTTCCAAATGAAACCAGTAGTTTTCCAAATGAAACCAGTAATTTGCCAAATGAAATCAGTAGTTTGCCAAATGAAACCAGTAGTTTGCCAAATGAAACCAGTAGTTTGCCAAATGAAACCAGTAGTTTGCCAAATGAAACCATAATTTGTCATAAGCCCCCCCTCCTTAATAGTTCTCCAGTGTCTATTCCCTATACCTACCCCCCCCCCTTAATAGTTCTCCACTGTCTATTCCCTATACCCCCCTCCTTAATAGTTCTCCAGTGTCTATTCCCTATACCTACCCCCCTTAATAGTTCTCCAGTGTCTATTCCCTATACCTACCCCGCCCCTCCTTAATAGTTATCCAGTGTCTATTCCCTATACAACCCTCATGATCTTCAGATGGGACTACAACCCTCATGACCTTCAGATGGGACTACAACCCTCATGATCTTCAGATGGGACTACAACCCTCATGATCTTCAGATGGGACTACAACCCTCATGACCTTCAGATGGGACTACAACCCTCATGACCTTCAGATGGGACTACAACCCTCATGGCCTTCAGATGGGACTACAACCCTCATGACATGCACCATCAGCTTCATGGAACACTTACTAGATGCATCACTGAATTAGGCAAGACCATGAACTCCCGAGACGCATCTCAAGATGGAATATCATATAAGCTATTAAGGGGGGCGGGGGATAGGTATAGGGGATATACACTGGAGAGCTTTTGCTGTGAATTGAAGAGTTAACAGGCTGTAAAGAATATCAATATTTTTATTCAGCACCTCTTATAGAAGCAGCCCTGCAGCACAGGGGATAACTGAGGGATAACAACACCCACTGTAACACCTATTAGCAGACTCCACTCTGGGCTAAGAGCACCGTGACAGAACAAGGACACCTCACAGCAGACCGTCAGTTGAGACTCCTCCACAGAGCCAGTGGTTGATCTTTGGCAGAGGACTACTCGTAATGACCAGAGTGGACCACCTCCACTACCAAGCCTGGTCAACCCTGACTGACCTCTAACCTCTGACCTCTGACTGGGAGACTGAGGAGAGGTTGATGTCTGGTTCATATAGTCATACCACCACTACAGTCCACCCACTGAGTAACTGAACACCACTACTGTAAACTGTACTCAACTGTACTACACCAAGTATTTTAGCACCACTACTGTAAACTGTATTAAACTGTACTACACCAAGTGTTTTAGCACCATTACTGTAAACTGTATTAAACTGTACTACACCAAGTGTTGTAGCACCATGTCACGGATTCTGCCGAGGCTGCTCCTCCTCCTAGTTCGGGCAGGCTTCGGCGTTCGTCGTCAGTAGTTTGCCAAATGAAACCAGTAGTTTGCCAAATGAAACCAGAAGTTTGCCAAATGAAACCAGTAGTTTTCCAAATGAAACCAGTAGTTTTCCAAATGAAACCAGTAATTTGCCAAATGAAATCAGTAGTTTGCCAAATGAAACCAGTAGTTTGCCAAATGAAACCAGTAGTTTGCCAAATGAAACCAGTAGTTTGCCAAATGAAACCATAATTTGTCATTAACCCCCCCCTCCTTAATATTTCTCCAGTGTCTATTCCCTATACCTACCCCCCCCCCCTTAATAGTTCTCCACTGTCTATTCCCTATACCCCCCTCCTTAATAGTTCTCCAGTGTCTATTCCCTATACCTACCCCCCCTTAATAGTTCTCCAGTGTCTATTCCCTATACCTACCCCGCCCCTCCTTAATAGTTATCCAGTGTCTATTCCCTATACAACCCTCATGATCTTCAGATGGGACTACAACCCTCATGATCTTCAGATGGGACTACAACCCTCATGACCTTCAGATGGGACTACAACCCTCATGATCTTCAGATGGGACTACAACCCTCATGACCTTCAGATGGGACTACAACCCTCATGATCTTCAGATGGGACTACAACCCTCATGACCTTCAGATGGGACTACAACCCTCATGATCTTCAGATGGGACTACAACCCTCATGATCTTCAGATGGGACTACAACCCTCATGATCTTCAGATGGGACTACAACCCTCATGATCTTCAGATGGGACTACAACCCTCATGACCTTCAGATGGGACTACAACCCTCATGATCTTCAGATGGGACTACAACCCTCATGATCTTCAGATGGGACTACAACCCTCATGACCTTCAGATGGGACTACAACCCTCATGACCTTCAGATGGGACTACAACCCTCATGACCTTCAGATGGGACTACAACCCTCATGACATGCACCATCAGCTTCATGGAACACTTACTAGATGCATCACTGAATTAGGCAAGACCATGAACTCCCGAGCCGCATCTCAAGATGGAATATCATATAAGCTATTAAGGAGGGCGGGGGGGGGATAGGTATAGGGGATATACACTGGAGAGCTTTTGCTGTGAATTGAAGAGTTAACAGGCTGTAAAGAATATCAATATTTTTATTCAGCACCTCTTATAGAAGCAGCCCTGCAGCACAGGGGATAACTGAGGGATAACAACACCCACTGTAACACCTATTAGCAGACTCCACTCTGGGCTAAGAGCACCGTGACAGAACAAGGACACCTCACAGCAGACCGTCAGTTGAGACTCCTCCACAGAGCCAGTGGTTGATCTTTGGCAGAGGACTACTCGTAATGACCAGAGTGGACCACCTCCACTACCAAGCCTGGTCAACCCTGACTGACCTCTAACCTCTGACCTCTGACTGGGAGACTGAGGAGAGGTTGATGTCTGGTTCATATAGTCATACCACCACTACAGTCCACCCACTGAGTAACTGAACACCACTACTGTAAACTGTACTCAACTGTACTACACCAAGTATTTTAGCACCACTACTGTAAACTGTATTAAACTGTACTACACCAAGTGTTGTAGCACCACTACTGTAAACTGTATTAAACTGTACTACACCAAGTGTTTTAGCACCATTACTGTAAACTGTATTAAACTGTACTACACCAAGTGTTGTAGCACCATGTTACGGATTCTGCCGAGGCTGCTCCTCCTCCTAGTTCGGGCAGGCTTCGGCGTTCGTCGTCCCCGGAGTACTAGCTGCCACCGTTGAATCTTTCTATGTTTGATTGCTTTTGTCTGTCTATTACACCTGTGTCCGTTTGTGTCTGATTACGTGTTCTATAAGTTGCCTGTTTTGTATTGGTTAGGTTGTGTGTTGTTTTTCGCCTGTCCGTAGTGCTGCGTGTTTTTTCTCTGTTTTGTTGTTTTTACGCATAGTTGCGTAATTGCTCGCCTCTGTTGTTTTGAGGCCGTTCATTGTATCTTTGCCTTGTGGTTCACAAGTAAACTTTGTTGGACTAAGCTTCGGTGTCCTGCGCCTGACTCCCACACCACATACACCTCAGCCTTGACAGAACAACACACAGTATGGAGTCAGCAGGAGCAGTGGCGGCACCCAAGTCGCTGGAGGATCGGATCAGCGACCAAGACACCATGATCCCGCAACTTGGGGCCGCCATGAACGAGGTGTCCAACACTCTGCGCCGGTTGGTTACGGGAGAGGTGCCCACGCCTTCTCACACCATACCATCACCAACGGCCAGTCCTCCTCTCTCAGCAACGGAACCCAGTGGCATTCGGCTCTCGCTCCCGAGGGCATATGATGGTTCTGCAGCCGGGTGTCAGGGGTTCCTCCTGCAGGTGGAACTCTACCTGGCCACCATACACCCAGCGCCCTCGGGATACGAGAGCGTCTCCGCCCTCATCTCCTGTCTATCCGGCAAGGCGTTGGAGTGGGCCAACGCCGAATGGAGGGGAATAGACGCCGCTACCATAACCTACGCGGAGTTCTCCCGCCGCTTCAGGGCTGTCTTCGATCATCCACCTGAGGGGAAGGCGGCGGGGGAGCGTCTGTTCCACCTCCGACAGGGGAAGAGGAGCGCACAGGAGTTCGCCCTGGAGTTCCGGACTCTAGCGGCGGATGCGGGGTGGAATGAGAGGGCCCTCATCGACCATTACCGGTGTAGCCTACGAGAGGACGTTCGTCGTGAGCTGGCCTGCAGGGACACCAACCTATCCTTCGACCAGTTGGTGGACATCTCCATCCGTCTCGACACCCTGCTGGCTACCCGCGGGCGTCCCCGAGTGGGGGGTCGTCCATTCCACCCTCCAGCACCTCCGAGCCGATTCCCATGGAGCTCGGAGGTGCTGGCGCTAGAGAGAGGAGGAGAGAGAACCCGAGGGGGGCCATCCCCTGCACCAACTGTGGCCGTGGAGGACACACCGCGGCCAGGTGCTGGGGAGGGTCTCCTGGGAGAGGGGACAACAGGTCACGCACTGGGGAGTCATTCCAGGTGAGTAGGCGCCCCATTTACCCAGAGCTCTCTGTTGGTCACATGTGTATACCTGTGAGATTTCCACAGGTGGCACCTCATTCCCAGCATAAGGCGCTAGTAGATTCAGGCGCAGCTGGGAATTATGTTGATCGTGCATTTTGTTATAGGTTAGGAATTCCCCTTCGGCCGGTAGAAGCCCCCTTTCCTGTTCATGCCCTAGACAGCCGGCCGTTGGGGTCGGGGTTGATCAGAGAAGTCACAGCACCACTTAAGATGACGACGCAGGGGGGTCATGAGGAGATCATTCAGTTTTATCTGATTGACTCTCCTGCGTATCCCGTGGTGCTGGGGCTTCCCTGGTTAAGCGCCCATGATCCTACCATTGCGTGGCAACAGAGGGCTCTTATGGAGTGGTCTGCCCAGTGTGTAGGGAGATGTCTAGGTGTTTCCTTAGGGGCGACCTCGGTAGAGAGTCCGAACCAAGTGCCCGCAATGCGCATTCCCCCTGAATATGAGGATTTAGCACTTGTGTTCAGCAAAACGAGGGCAACACGGCTACCACCTCATAGACAGGGGGATTGTGCGATAGATCTCCAAACAGGAGCGGCACTTCCGCGGAGCCGTGTGTATCCCCTGTCTCAAGAGGAGACAGCGGCTATGGAGACTTACATAGCCGAGTCCTTGGCACAGGGATACATACGGTCCTCCACTTCCCCGGTTTCCTCTAGTTTATTTTTTGTGAAGAAGAAGGACGGGGGTTTGCGCCCGTGTATTGATTACCGTAGTCTCAATCAGATCATGGTTAAGTACAGTTACCCTCTTCCACTGATTGCGACTATGACAGAATCATTACGCGGAGCGCGGTTCTTCACAAAGTTGGATCTCAGGAGCGCGTACAATCTGGTGCGCATTAGGGAGGGGGATGAATGGAAAACAGCATTTAGCACCACCTCGGGTCATTACGAGTATCTCGTCATGCCATACGGGTTAATGAATGCTCCTTCAGTCTTCCAATCCTTTGTTGACGAGATTTTCCGGGACATGCATGGGCAGGGTGTAGTAGTACACATCGACGACATCCTAGTGTACTCTTCTACACGAGCCGAGCATGTAGCCCTGGTGCGCCGAGTGTTGAGGAGACTGTTGGAGCATGACTTGTATGTCAAGGCAGAGAAATGCTTGTTCTTCCAGGAGTCCGTCTCCTTTTTGGGTTATCGGTTGTCCGCGTCTGGTGTGAAGATAGAGGTGGACCGTGTGTCGGCCGTGCGTAATTGGCAAACTCCAACCACTGTAAAAGAGGTGCAGCAGTTTTTGGGTTTTGCTAATTACTACCGGAGGTTTATCCGGGGCTTTGGACAGGTTGCAGCTCCCATTACGTCCCTGCTAAAGGGGGGTCCGGTTCGCTTGCAGTGGTCAGCTGAGGCGGACAGGGCATTTGTCAAACTGAAAAACCTGTTCACCTCGGCTCCGGTGCTGGCGCATCCGGATCCCTCTTTACCATTCCAAGTAGAGGTAGACGCGTCCGAGGCTGGTATTGGGGCAGTCCTTTCGCAACGGTCCGGCACGCCACCTAAGCTCTGCCCCTGTACGTTCTATTCTAAGAAGCTCAGCTCGGCGGAGCGTAATTATGACGTAGGGGACAGGGAGTTGTTAGCTGTAGTCCAGGCCCTAAAGGTGTGGAGGCATTGGCTTGAGGGGGCTCAACACCCTTTCCTCATTCTGACTGACCACCGTAACCTGGAGTACATCCGGGCAGCTAGGAGATTGAACCCTCGTCAGGCTAGGTGGAACATGTTCCTGACCCGGTTTGTTTTTAAGATCACATACATCCCAGGGTCCCAGAACGGTAAGGCAGACGCCCTGTCCCGGCGGTATGACACAGAGGAGAGGTCCATTGAGCCTACTCCCATACTGCCGGAGTCTTGTCTGGTGGCTCCGGTGGTGTGGGAGGTCGATGCGGAGATCGAGCGGGCACTGCGTACCGACCCTACTCCCCCCGAGTGTCCTGTGGGGCAAACGTACGTTCCGCTCGAGGTTCGTGATCGCCTTATTTATTGGGCTCATACATCACCCTCCTCTGGACATCCAGGTATTGGCCGGACAGTGCACTGCCTTAGCGTGAAATACTGGTGGCCAACGTTAGCTAAGGATGTGAGGGTTTATGTCTCCTCCTGCTCAGTGTGCGCCCAGTGTAAGGCACCTAGACATTTGCCCAGGGGAAAGTTACATCCCCTGCCCGTTCCACAACGACCATGGTCCCACCTCTCGGTGGATTTTGTGACCGACCTACCCCCCTCCCAGGGGAATACCACCATTTTGGTCGTTGTGGATCGGTTTTCCAAGGCCTGTCGTCTCCTCCCAATGCCGGGTCTCCCTACTGCCCTACAGACCGCTGAGGCCCTATTTACCCACGTGTTCCGGCACTATGTGGTCCCCGAGGATATTGTGTCTGACCGAGGTCCCCAGTTCACCTCCAGAGTCTGGGGGGCGTTCATGGAACGCTTGGGGGTCTCGGTGAGCCTTACCTCAGGGTACCACCCAGAGAGCAATGGGCAGGTTGAACGAGTCAACCAGGATGTGGGTAGGTTTCTGAGGTCCTATTGCCAGGGCCGGCCGGAGGAGTGGTCTAGGTATATCCCCTGGGCAGAGATGGCCCAGAACTCTCTCCGCCACTCCTCCACCAATTTAACACCTTTCCAGTGTGTTTTAGGGTATCAGCCGGTCCTGGCACCTTGGCACGAGAGCCAGATCGAGGCCCCCTGCGGTGGATGAGTGGATTCGGCGCTCGGAGGAGACGTGGGACGCTGCCCATGTCCATCTGCAGCGGGCCATCCGTCGACAAAAGCGAGCGCCGATCGCCACCGCAGTGAGGGACCGTTGTACGCACCGGGAGATCGAGTCTGGCTCTCGACTCGAAACCTGCCCCTCCGCCTGCCCTGCCGGAAGCTGGGTCGGCGGTTTGTGGGGCCCTTTAAAGTCCTGAGAAGATTGAACGAGGTGTGTTACAAGTTACAACTGCCTATTGATTACAAGAATATTAACCCCTCGTTCCATGTGTCTCTTCTCAGGCCGGTGGTAGCTGGCCCACTCCAAGAAGATGAGATAGGAGAGACCCCTCCGCCCCCTTTGGACATCGAGGGGGCCCCGGCGCACAGGGTCCGGACCATCTTGGACTCGGCGCCGGATGAGTGGTCTCTAGTATCTCGTGGAGTGGGAGGGTACGGTCCGGAGGAACGGTGCTGGGTGCCTAGGAGGGACATCCTAGATCCATCCCTCCTGACTGAGTTCCACCGTGGGCATCCCACGCGCCCGGGTCCGCGTCCTCCTGGCCGTCCCCGAGGCCGGGGTCGGCGTCAAGGGGGGGGTACTGTCACGGATTCTGCCGAGGCTGCTCCTCCTCCTAGTTCGGGCAGGCTTCGGCGTTCGTCGTCCCCGGAGTACTAGCTGCCACCGTTGAATGTTTCTATGTTTGATTGCTTTTGTCTGTCTATTACACCTGTGTCCGTTTGTGTCTGATTACATGTTCTATAAGTTGCCTGTTTTGTATTGGTTAGGTTGTGTGTTGTTTTTCGCCTGTCCGTAGTGCTGCGTGTTTTTTCTCTGTTTTGTTGTTTTTACGCATAGTTGCGTAATTTCTCGCCTCTGTTGTTTTGAGGCCGTTCATTGTATCTTTGCCTTGTGGTTCACAAGTAAACTTTGTTGGACTAAGCTTCGGTGTCCTGCGCCTGACTCCCACACCACATACATCTCAGCCTTGACACACCACTACTGTAAACTGTATTAAACTGTACTACACCAAGTGTTTTAGCACCACTACTGTAAACTGTATTAAACTGTACTACACCAAGTGTTGTAGCACCACTACTGTAAACTGTATTAAACTGTACTACACCAAGTGTTGTAGCACCACTACTGTAAAATGTATTGAACTGCACTACACCAAGTGTTTTAGCACCACTACTGTAAACTGTATTAAACTGTACTATACCAAGTGTTGTAGCACCACTACTGTAAACTGTATTAAACTGTACTACACCAAGTGTTGTAGCACCACTACTGTAAACTGTATTAAACTGTACTACACCAAGTGTTGTAGCACCACTACTGTAAACTGTATTAAACTGTACTATACCAAGTGTTTTAGCACCACTACTGTAAACTGTATTCAACTGTACTACACCAAGTGTTGTAGCACCACTACTCTAAACTGTATTAAACTGTACTACACCAAGTGTTGTAGCACCACTACTGTAAAAAGTATTAAACTGTACTATACCAAGTGTTTTAGCACCACTACTGTAAACTGTATTAAGCTGTACTACACCAAGTGTTGTAGCACCACTACTGTAAACTGTATTAAACTGTACTATACTAAGTGTTGTAGCACCACTACTGTAAACTGTATTAAACTGTACTACACCAAGTGTTGTAGCACCACTACTGTAAACGTTATTAAACTGTACTACACCAAGTGTTGTAGCACCACTACTGTAAACTGTATTAAACTGTACTACACCAAGTGTTGTAGCACCACTACTGTATACTGTATTAAACTGTACTACACCAAGTGTTTTAGCACCATTACTGTAAACTGTATTAAACTGTACTACACCAAGTGTTTTAGAACCACTACTGTAAACTGTATTAAACTGTACTACACCAAGTGGTTTAGCACCACTACTGTAAACTGTATTAAACTGTACTACACCAAGTGTTGTAGCACCACTACTGTAAACTGTATTAAACTGTACTACACCAAGTGTTGTAGCACCACTACTGTAAACTGTATTGAACTGCACTACACCAAGTGTTTTAGCACCACTACTGTAAACTGTATTAAACTGTACTATACCAAGTGTTGCAGCACCACTACTGTAAACTGTATTAAACTGTACTACACCAAGTGTTGTAGCACCACTACTGTAAAGTGTATTAAACTGTACTACACCAAGTGTTGTAGCACCACTACTGTAAACTGTATTAAACTGTATTATACCAAGTGTTTTAGCACCACCACTGTAAACTGTATTAAACTGTACTACACCAAGTGTTGTAGCACCACTACTGTAAACTGTATTAAACTGTACTACACCAAGTGTTGTAGCACCACTACTGTAAACTGTATTAAACTGTACTATACCAACTGTTTTAGCACCACTACTGTAAACTGTATTAAACTGTACTACACCAAGTGTTGTAGCACCACTACTGTAAACTGTATTAAACTGTACTATACCAACTGTTTTAGCACCACTACTGTAAACTGTATTAAGCTGTACTACACCAAGTGGTGTAGCACCACTACTGTAAACTGTATTAAACTGTACTACACCAAGTGTTGTAGCACCACTACTGTAAAATGTATTGAACTGCACTACACCAAGTGTTTTAGCACCACTACTGTAAACTGTATTAAACTGTACTATACCAAGTGTTGTAGCACCACTACTGTAAACTGTATTAAACTGTACTACACCAAGTGTTGTAGCACCACTACTGTAAACTGTATTAAACTGTACTACACCAAGTGTTGTAGCACCACTACTGTAAACTGTATTAAACTGTACTATACCAAGTGTTTTAGCACCACTACTGTAAACTGTATTCAACTGTACTACACCAAGTGTTGTAGCACCACTACTCTAAACTGTATTAAACTGTACTACACCAAGTGTTGTAGCACCACTACTGTAAAAAGTATTAAACTGTACTATACCAAGTGTTTTAGCACCACTACTGTAAACTGTATTAAGCTGTACTACACCAAGTGTTGTAGCACCACTACTGTAAACTGTATTAAACTGTACTATACTAAGTGTTGTAGCACCACTACTGTAAACTGTATTAAACTGTACTACACCAAGTGTTGTAGCACCACTACTGTAAACGTTATTAAACTGTACTACACCAAGTGTTGTAGCACCACTACTGTAAACTGTATTAAACTGTACTACACCAAGTGTTGTAGCACCACTACTGTATACTGTATTAAACTGTACTACACCAAGTGTTTTAGCACCATTACTGTAAACTGTATTAAACTGTACTACACCAAGTGTTTTAGAACCACTACTGTAAACTGTATTAAACTGTACTACACCAAGTGGTTTAGCACCACTACTGTAAACTGTATTAAACTGTACTACACCAAGTGTTGTAGCACCACTACTGTAAACTGTATTAAACTGTACTACACCAAGTGTTGTAGCACCACTACTGTAAACTGTATTGAACTGCACTACACCAAGTGTTTTAGCACCACTACTGTAAACTGTATTAAACTGTACTATACCAAGTGTTGCAGCACCACTACTGTAAACTGTATTAAACTGTACTACACCAAGTGTTGTAGCACCACTACTGTAAAGTGTATTAAACTGTACTACACCAAGTGTTGTAGCACCACTACTGTAAACTGTATTAAACTGTATTATACCAAGTGTTTTAGCACCACCACTGTAAACTGTATTAAACTGTACTACACCAAGTGTTGTAGCACCACTACTGTAAACTGTATTAAACTGTACTACACCAAGTGTTGTAGCACCACTACTGTAAACTGTATTAAACTGTACTATACCAACTGTTTTAGCACCACTACTGTAAACTGTATTAAACTGTACTACACCAAGTGTTGTAGCACCACTACTGTAAACTGTATTAAACTGTACTATACCAACTGTTTTAGCACCACTACTGTAAACTGTATTAAGCTGTACTACACCAAGTGGTGTAGCACCACTACTGTAAACTGTATTAAACTGTACTACACCAAGTGTTGTAGCACCACTACTGTAAACTGTATTAAACTGTACTACACCAAGTGTTGTAGCACCACTACTGTAAACGTTAATAAACTGTACTATACCAACTGTTTTAGCACCACTACTGTAAACTGTATTAAACTGTACTACACCAAGTGTTGTAGCACCACTACTGTAAACTGTATTAAACTGTACTACACCAAGTGTTGTAGCACCACTACTGTAAACTGTATTAAACTGTACTACACCAAGTGTTGTAGCACCACTACTGTAAACTGTATTAAACTGTACTACACCAAGTGTTGTAGCACCACTACTGTAAACTGTATTAAACTGTACTACACCAAGTGTTGTAGCACCACTACTGTACTGTACACAAAGAGGGCTTTAACCTTGACTCATCCTGTAGGCATAGTCCACAGATGAGACCATGATCATGATGTTTCTCTTAATATTCCTTCAGGAATTATCTGATCTGATCTCTCATACCCTGTCTGCCTCTGTTTCCCTTAGTGTTCCTTCAGGAACGATCTGATCTGATCTCTCATATCCTGTCTGCCTCTGTTTCCCTTAGTGTTCCTTCAGGAATGATCTGATCTGATCTCTCATATCCTGTCTGCCTCTGTTTCCATTAGTGTTTCTTCAGGTGTTAACCATTAATCACCCATGAGTTACATGGAACGTTCCTGGAAAACACCATCCTGGCATATCGAAATACTCCTGTTACTAATGATGATCAAATCTATACTTGAACCATTAGAGTCAGCTGTTGTTCATGTGCAGACTGAGCCCCAGTGTGTCAACAGCTCAGCTCAGAGTATTGACCAGCGCCAGACAAAGGATGCATCCCCAATGGCACCCTATTCCCCATAGGGCTCTGGTCAAAAGCAGTGCACTACGTAGGGAATATGATGCCATTTGGGACGTCACAAAAGATTTACAGAGGACAGTTCAGATAACTATCCTCAGTGCTCCGTCCCATTAAACACATAAAATGACAATATGCATTTTGAATGTGCCCATGGAAATGAATGATTCAATGGCCTGAAGATTTACTGCACTCTGACAAACATTTAATGGGAGAAAACCCATTTTCCTCATCCTACATATACAACACTGGTGTGACAGTAACAAAGCTCAACATTGACCTCCAAGATCATATTGTTAGATTTCTTTCACCATTACTTACAGAGTAGTAAAGATGCCCCCTGGGCTGTGGGATTAATGTAAGGAACTCTCCTAGGATTGTATCACTGTTCAGGCCACTGATGTTCATTTACACTACAAGAAAATGAACATTTAGAAGATAAAATATCAAAGGTTATCTGTGTGACTCACCAAGACTCTGTTCTCCACCTTGTCTCCTTTGATCTCTAGTTTGACTCTCTTCTTCACCGAGAGCTTGATCTTCCTCCCCACTGCATCCTTCACACTCTCTACAGGAGGAGAGGAGAGAGGAGAGGAGAGGAGAGGAGAGGAGAGGAGAGGAGAGGAGAGGAGAGGAGAGGAGAGGAGGAGAGGAGAGGAGAGGAGAGGAGAGGAGAGGAGAGGAGAGGAGAGGAGAGGAGAGGAGAGGAGAGGAGAGGAGAGGAGAGGAGTGTTAGGTTTACATGAACAAGCAGCTGAGCACCCAGGACATAACATTTTGAATGCATTCATTTGATACAGTTTGTGTTATTATATCGTTAGGCCTACTTTCAAAAGCTACGCAATGAAAGATAATTGAGTTTGCACTTTATAGCAGGACTGATCTCCAACATGAAAGGATTTCCAGTCTGCTTTCATTTAAAATAAAACGTTACCAGTAATTGTAAGGGATCGGGGGTTGGCTGGGTCTAGACAGAGTCTGACACTTCCCCGATCTACAGAGAGGGGGAGTCATCAGACTCGATCTGGTTCACCTCTTTAAGGAATACCTGGGATAGGATAAAGTAATCCTTCTACCCCCAAAAAAAAAAAAAAAAAGTGTAAAGTGGTTTTCCCACTGGCTATAGGGTGAATGCACCAATTTGTAAGTCGCTCTGGATAAGAGCGTCTGCTAAATGACGTAAATGTGCCCTTGAGCAAGGCACTTAACCCTAATTGCTCCTGTAAGTCGCTCTGGATAAGAGCGTCTGCTAAATGACTAAAATGTAATGTAAATGTTCACCTGAGTTCTGAGCACACCTGTCCGTAATTAGGGTAGGATATAAGGTGTGCTCAGAAGTTCAGTCGGTGCGAGGTATTGTTCCATTGTGACTTGCTAAGCGTTTTGTTCCGAGAGAGAGAGAGAGTTTGTTGTTTTTGATTACCCGTGTATCCGACCTGTGCCTTGTTGTTTGACTCCCCGAATTGCTTAATCCTCTGCTTGTCTACCCCAGTGATTACCGTCCTCTGATCCTGTGCCTGTGCCCCGACTACGACTAAGCCCGCTCCCTTGGTACCTCTGCCTGTCTCGGTTTTGACCACAGCCTGCCCGACCACGATTAAGCTATTCCCTTGTCTGTACTCAAATAAAGCATCGCTATTCTGCGATTGGATCTTACCACTCTGTCCGAGTATTCATTACAGTAATGAAATACTAATTCAATCCATATTTCACACACACCACATTGGAAGCTAGCCATGTTTTAAAAAGGTCTAAATAATGATTTTTTAAATATTAGCTTTGAATCCCCACCTGCCTGGCTGAGATTTAAACCTTGTCACCAGTCCTATTTACTTCAGGTTCCGCTGTTCAAATTGATTCTTCACACCCTCTGGAAGCTCATCCAGCAATGAGAATTATAGAGGAACTGGGTCATCTCTCTCTCTCCCTTCCTCTCTCTCTCTCTCTCTCTCTCTCTCTCTCTCTCATTCTGTCTCTCTCTCTCTCTCCCTTCCTCTCTCTCTCTCTCTCTCCCGTTCTCTCTCTCTCATTCTGTCGCTCTCTCTCTCTCTCTCTCTCCCTCTCTCTCTCTCTCTCTCTCTCATTCTGTATCTCTCTCTCTCTCTCGCTCTCTCTCTCTCTTTCCCTCTCCCTTTCTCTCTCTCTCATTCTGTCGCTCTCTTTCTCCCTTCCTCTCTCGCTCTCTCTCTCTCTCTCCCTTTCTCTCTCTCTCTCTCTCTCTCTCCCTTTCTCTCTCTCTCTCATTCTGTCTCTCTCTCTCTCTCTCTCTCTCCCTTTCTCTCTCTCATTCTGTCTCTCCCTCTCTCTCTCTCTCTTTCTCTCTCCCTTCCTCTTTCTCTCTCTCTCTCTCTCCCTTTCTCTCTCTCATTCTCTCTCTCTCTCTCTCTCTCTCCCTTTCTCTCTCTCTCTCATTCTGTCGCTCTCTCTCTCTCCCTTCCTCTCTCTCTCTCTCTCTCTCTCTCTCTCTCTCTCTCTCTCTCTCTCTCTCTCTCTCATTCTGTATCTCTTTCTCTCTCTCTCATTCTGTCGCTCTCTTTCTCCCTTCCTCTCTCGCTCTCTCTCTCTCTTTCTCTCTCTCTCATTCTGTCACTCTCTCTCTCGCTCTCTCTCTCTCTCTCTCTCTCTCGCTCCCTTTCTCTCTCTCATTCTGTCTGTCTCTCTCTCTCCCTTCCTCTCTCTCTCTCTCTCTCTCCCTTTCACTCTCTCTTTCTGTCTCTCTTTCTCTCTCCCAGTCAAAAGTTAGAACACACCTACTCATTCAAGGGTTTTTCTTTATTTTGACTATTTTCTACATTGTAAAATAATAGTGAAGACATCAAAACTATGAAATAACACATATGGAATCATGTAGTAACCAAGAAAGTGTTAAACAAATCAAAATATATTTTATATTTGAGATTCTTCAAAATAGCCACCCTTTGCCTTGATGACAGCTTTGCACACTCTTGGCATTCTCTCAACCAGCTTCATGAGGTAGTCACCTGGAATGCATTTCAATTAACAGGTGTGCCTTGTTAAAAGGTAATTTGTTGAATTTCTTTCCTTCTTAATACGTTTGAGCCAGTTGTGTTGTGACAAGGTATGGGTGGTATACAGAAGATAGCCCTATTTGGTAAAAGACCAAGTCCATATTATGGCAAGAACAGATCAAATAAGCAAAGAGAAATGACAGTCCATCATTACTTTAAGACATGAAGGTCAGTCAATATGGAACATTTCAAGAACTTTGAAAGTTTCTTCAAGTGCAGTCGCAAAAACCATCAAGTGCTATGATGAAACTGGCTCTCATGAGGACCGCCACAGGAAAGGAAGACCCAGAGTTACCTCTGCTGCAGAGGATAAGTTCATTAGAAAGCCCAAATAATGCTTCACAGAGTTCAAGTAACAGACACATCTCAACATCAACTGTTCAGAGGAGAATGCGTGAATCAGGCCTTCATGGTCGGATTGCTGCAAATAAACCACTACTAAAGGACACCAATAAGAAGAAGAGACTTGCTCGGGCCAAGAAACACGAGCAATGGATATTAAACCAGTGGGAATCTGTCCTTTGGTCTGATGAGTCCAAATTTGAGATTTTTGGTTCCAACCGCCGTGTCTTTGTGAGATGCAGAGTAGGTGAACGGATGATCTCCGCATGTGTGGTTCCCACCGTGAAGCATGGAGAAGGAGGTGTGATGGTGTGGGGGTGATTTGCTGTTGACACTGTCTGTGATTTATTTAGAATTTAAGGCACACTTAACCAGCATGGCTACCACAGCATTCTGCAGCGATACTCCAACCCATCTGGTTTGCGCTTAGTGGGATTATCATTTGTTTTTCAACAGGACAATGACCCAACACACCTCCAGGCTGTGTAAGGGCTATTTGACCAAGAAGGAGAGTGATGGAGCGCTGCATCAGATGACCTGGCCTCCACAATCACCTGACCTCAAGAATGGTGCAACCAACCGTGCTATTTTGTGTGTTTTTCGCATTGTTTGTAATTTATTTTGTACATAATGTTGCTGCTACCAACTCTTATGACCGAAAATAGCTTCTGGACATCAGAACAGCGATTACTCACCTTGAACTGGACGAATAATTTTTCATTAATGAGTCGGACGAGAGGGATTTGCTCCAGACACCCGACAGGGCCCTCATCCCAGTCATTCGCAGTAGAAAGAACATGAGATATCGCAGAAGGAGATCGGGGTGCTTGGTAAGGAGCCGGCAACGAGTGGCTAATCTGCCTTTGCCATCGATACTATTGGCCAACTTACAATCGCTTGATAATAAAGTGGACGAACTACAAGCACGTATATCCTACCAACGGGACATTAAAAACGGTAAAATCTTATGTTTCACCGAGTCGTGGCTGAACGAAGACATGAATAACATACAGCTGGCGGGTTATTCACTGTATCGGCAGGATAGAACAGCAGCCTCTGGTAAGACAAGGGGTGGCAGTCTATGTATATTTGTAAACAACAGCTGGTGCACGATATCTAAGGAAGTCTCGAGGTTTTGCTCGCCTGAGGTAGAGTATCTCATAATAAGCTGTAGACCACACTATCTACCAAGAGAGTTTTCATCTATATTCTTCGTAGCTGTCTATTTACCACCACAAACCGATGCTGGCACTTAGACCGCACTCAATGAACTATATACAGCCATAAGCAAACAGGAAAACGCTCATCCAGAGGCGGCGCTGAGACCTGGCCGTGTGGTGCCAGGACAACAACCTCGCCCTCAATGTGATCAAGACAAAGGAGATGATTGTGGACTACAGGAAAAAGAAGAGGACCGAGCACGCCCCCATTCTCATCGACGGGGCTGTAGTGGAGCAGTTTGAGAGCTTCAAGTTCCTTGGTGTCCACATCACCAACAAACTAACATGGTCCAAGCACACCAAGATAATCGTGAAGAGGGCACAACAAAACCTATTCCCCCTAAGGAGACTGAAAAGATTGGGCATGGGTCCTCAGATCCTCAAAAGGTTCTACAGCTGCACCATCGAGAGCATCCTGACTGGTTGCATCACTGCCTGGTATGGCAACTGCTCGGCCTCCGACCTCAAGGCACTACAGAGGGTAGTGTGTACGGCCCAGTACATCACTGGGGCCAATCTTCCTGCTATCCAGGACCTCTATACCAGGCGGTGTCAGAGGAAGGCCCTAGAAATGGTCAAAAACTCCAGCCTCCCTAGTCATAGACTGTTCTCTCTGCTGCCGCACGGCAAGCGGTACCGGAGCGCCAAGTCTAGGTCCAAGAGGCTTGTAAACGGCTTCTACCCCCAAACCATAAGACTCCTGAACATCTAATCAAATGGCTACCCAGACTATTTGCATTGCCCCCCCCCCCCTTACGCTGCTGCTACTCTCTGTTTATTATCTATGCATAGTCACTTTAATAACTCTACCTACATGTACATATTTCCTCAATTACCTCAACTAACCGGTGCCCCTGCACATTGACTCGGTACCGGTACCCCCTGTATATAGCCTCGCTATTGTTATTTTTACTACTGCTCTTTAATTATTTGTTACTTTTATTTCGTATTATTTTATATGTTTTTTTTTGTGTGATTTGTTTTGGTATTCTTTCTTAAAACTGCATTGTTGGTTAAGGGCTTGTAAGTAAGCATTTCACTGTAAGGTCTACACCTGTTGTATTCGGCGCATGTGAGAAATACCATTTTCTTTGATTTGATTGGATTTGAGATGGTTTGGGATGAGTTGGACCTCAGAGTGAAGGAAAAGCAGCCAACAAGTGCTCAGCATACAGTTGAAGTCGGAAGTTTACATACACTTATGTTGGAGTCATTAAAACTAGTTTTTCAACCACTCCACAAATTTCTTGTTAACAAACTATAGTTTTGACAAGTCGGTTAGGACATCTACTTTGTGCATGACACAAGTAATTTTTCCAACAATTGTTTATAGACAGATTATTTCACTTATAATTCACTGTATCACAATTCCAGTGGGTCAGAAGTTTACATACACTAAGTTGACTGTGCCTTTAAACAGCTTGGAAAATTCCAGAAAATGATGTCATGGCTTTAGAAAGCTTCTGATAGGCTAATTGACATCATTTGAGTCAATTGGAGGTGTACCTGTGGATGTATTTCAAGGCCTACCTTCAAACTCAGTGCCTCTTTGCTTGACATCATGGGAAAATCAAAAGAAATCAGCCAAGAACAACAGCAAAGGACCTTGTGAAGATGCTGGAGGAAACAGGTACAAAAGTATCTATATCCACAGTAAAACGAGTTCTATATCGACATAACCTGAAAGGCTGCTCAGCAAGGAAGAAGCCACTGCTCCAAAACCGCCATAAAAAAGCCAGACTACAGTTTGCAACTGCACATGGGGACAAAGATCGTACTTTTTGGAGAAATGTCCTCTGGTCTGATGAAACAAAAATAAAACTGTTTGGCCATAATGACCATCGTTATGTTTGGAGGAAAAAGGGGGTGCTTGCAAGCCGAAGAACACCATCCCAACCGTGAAGCACGGGGGTGGCAGCATCATGCTGTGGGGGTGCTTTGCTGCAGGAGAGACTGGTGCACTTCACAAAATAGATGGCATCATGAGGAAGGACAATTATGTGGATATATTGAAGCAACATCTCAAGACATCAGTCAGGAAGTTAAAGCTTGGTCGCAAATGGGTCTTCCAAATGGACAATGACCCCAAGCATACTTCCAAAGTTGTGGCAAAATGGCTTAAGGACAACAAAGTCAAGGTATTGGAGTGGCCATCACAAAGCCATGACCTCAATCTTATAGAACATTTGTGGGCAGAACTGAAAAAGTGTGTGTGAGCAAGGAGGCCTACAGACCTGACTAAGTTACACCAGCTCTGTCAGGAGGAATGGGCCAAAATTCACCCAACTTATTGCGGGAAGCTTGTGGAAGGCTACCCGAAACGTTTGACCCAAGTTAAACAATTTAAAGGCAATGCTACAAAATACTAATTGAGTGTATGTAAACTTCTGACCCACTGGGAATGTGATGAAAGAAATAAAAGCTGAAATAAATCATTCTCTCTACTATTATTCTGACATTTCACATTCTTAAAATAAAGTGGTGATCCTAACTGACCTAAGACAGGGAATTTTTACTAGGATTAAATGTCAGGAATTGTGAAAAACTGAGTTTAAATGTATTTGGCTAAGGTGTATGTAAACTTCCGACTTCAACTGCATGTGGGAACTCCTTCAAGACTGTTGGAAAAGCATTCCAGGTGAAGCTGGTTGAGAGAATGCCAAAAGTGTGCAAAGCTGTCATCAAGGCAAAGGGTGGCTACTTTGAAGAATCTGAAATATAAAATATATTTATATATTTTGATTTGTTTAACACTTTTTTGGTTACTACATGATTCCATATGTGTTATTTCATAGTTTTGATGTCTTCACTATTATTCTACAATGTAGAAAATAAAGAAAAACCCTTGAATGAGTAGGTGTGTCCAAACATTTGACTGGTACTGTATGTTAACATTGCCAAAGCAAGTGAAATGGATAATAAACAAAACTGAAATAAATTATCTCCCTCCTCTTCCCTTTGTAGCTCTCTGTCTCTCTCTCTCTCTCTCTCTCTCTCTCTCACTGTCTCTTCTCTTTCTCTCTTCTCCCCCCCACCTCTCTTCACACTGCACTCCTAATTCTGGAGTCTGGTCTGTATGGGGGAGTTTGGCATAACTGTCCTGGCTGTGACTGTGTGACTGTGTGAACATTAGCTAACTACTTCACTGTGACTGGGTCTGGGTAAAACCCTCTCTGGGAATACAGAATACAGTTGTTGTTCTATTGTTGTAATAATCAATTAGGAGCCATGATCTGTAAACGTCCTAAGCTGTGACCCTTTCACCTGGTGCTTGGCCTGTGACAAGCTGACAAGCCTCGGAGTCGTCATACAAAGACAAAGTTGTACAGGCTAATCAGTGTTCTGCTCTCGCCGTTGCTCTTTCTTTCTCTCTCACCGCCCCTTTCTCTCTCTTTCTCTCACACACACACACATTCCCACGGGGGGCCAGTATGAAAAAATGTATGCACTCACTAACTGTAAGTCGCTCTGGATAAGAGCGTCTGCTAAATGACTAAAATGTAAAAAATGTACACACACACACAAACACACAATCCAGGTGACGGCTATGAGAGCATCCTCTGGGCTGTGTGTGTGTGTGTGTGTGTGTGTGTGTGTGTATGTGTGTGTGTGTGTGTGTGTGTGTGTGTGTGTGTGTGTGTGTGTGAACAGAACAATGAGCATCTCTGAGCCACAGTCAGACAATGCAGCTACTTTCTCTTCCCGGTGTGTTCTGACAGAGCATTCTCCTGCTGATTGACTGCTCCATGCTGACTGCTCCATGCTGACTGCTCCATGCTGACTGCTCCATGCTGACTGCTCCGTGCTGACTGGCTTCTCTGTGCTGACTGGCTTCTCTGTGCTGACTGCTCCATGCATGTAGAAGAAATGAGATCTTCCTTCTACCATCACTCCCCTGTTCTATTCTATTGCATTTTACTGTAATGTGGCATTACATGATGTTATGTCAGCCCTCATTCCCTCAGTCACACCATCATCACGTTGCATTATTGTTCTCATTGGGGAACTAGCCCCAATACTCTTCTGCTTCTACAACTTTGTGTTACTGTATTGCTTCAAAACATAATTACATAATGAGGACTGGGTATGAGTGTGATCTTATCAGGAGCTGGTAGATCAACCTTAATGATACTGGACTCTAAACGTCTGATGTCAAGTTACACAACTCTAGTCGGCTATTGAGGGTGAAAGTCACCAAGCCGAAGCCTATCACTGTGAAACAGAGGTCCTGTCTTCAGCCATGTTCTTATTACATGGGGTTTGGTGTAATTTGGTATAATGACACGCAACTAAACTAGTACCTTGAGTCAGAATTTGGCCAGCTTCCTTTCATTACAATTCAATCAGGTATTTATTTACATTGTAGGCCTACATTATTTACATGTTAACACAGCATGTCTTCAGGGTTACAGCTATGTAATTACATTTTAGTTACAGTGTAACTACTTTGGTATGGTATAAAGGCAAATTACTGCAAAGTGTTAATAAGATATCCAATCAGCAATGAACACACACCATGCTTTAGGGCTATATAATGAGTTGTCATTTAAATAAATAAAAAGCTGGTGTAGGCCAATCTGATGTAGTAGCTTAGGGACCCAAAATAACCTAGACACACACATCCCTGCCCTCACGCATGGGGGCCATGGGGTTTGAAGGAGTTGAGTTGCCTGATTGATATTACACTTACACGGTGATTACCAAAGTAAACACAAAAACATACAAAGAGCGTCTGAAGCCACAATCGGCTATGCCTGAGGTTTCCAAACGGTTAGAAATACACTGACTGGTTTAATAATACTGTAGCCTAATACAATGGGAGGATGATTTACTGGGATAAAGATACGATATAAAGGGATGAAAGACAAACAGACAGACTACTCTGGGATGCCTCTCTATCTAAACGATTTTTCTGCTATTATACGATTTTATATCGCTAAACCCAGCCAGTCTGGCTATTGAAATTATAGACTAACAATGGAATTCACAGAATATAGCGTTTCTTTGTTGGATGGTTATTATTAAAATATCAGTAAGTCAACACAATTTAGCTACAATTTGTCACACAGTAAAAATCCCCCATTATTACAAGCCCATGGATTTTCCAAGAGCACAATACAATGTATGAAATAGCGGGTAGCCTATACTAGCTAGTAGCTACTGTAGCAAACCGTTTTTCACATTTCTTACCAAGCAGTTCTTTGGGGACCTCTGATACTTCCTCGCTCATTTTTGCAGTCTTCGGTCGACGATAATATCCAACGGAAAACACGAAAATACTGTGTGTCAATACTTCAAATAATAAAATAACGGTTGGATACAACAGACAGATAGTCCTGCTCACGAAGTGTCAGGTGCCGCTCCGAACGCTCGGTTACATGTTTCCCTCCCCTCGCGCTTTCGGTAAGATGTATCCACATTTGCCTAGGCGCATATCCCTCCGTTTCCTGTCCGCTTCTAAAACTCAGGATAGGAAAATCATACATTGAGAAATAACAGATTTCCTCAGAGAATCCACTGATTAACGGCTAGTAGATGACACCACTAGGGCTCACCTCGCGAGAATGAACAGCCACCGGAAGAATCACACACCCTCAGAGCCCTCGTAGTACGCTACAGACCGTGATGCGCGAGCCCCTCCTCTCATGCGATGCCCGGGCGGCTGTGGCTGGCTGTAGACCGGTCAGGGAGCGCAGCAGCAGGCAGGAGAAGAGGACATCTGCTGGCGCTGTGTGAAGCTACATGCTGTAGTGTGTATTACTGCTGTATTACTTAGCAGATGCTCTTCTCCAGAGCGACTTACATGAGCAATTACGTTTAAGTGCCTTGCTCAAGGGCACATTGACATATTTGTCACATATTCGGCGTGGAGTGGAGGGTAGGCCTAGCGATGATGACGATGAGGGGGAGGAGGAGGAGGAGGAAGAGGAGGAAGAGGAAGTTTATGATTATGAAGATGATGAAGATGAATGTGATGAAGATGATGGGGAGGAAAAGGAGAATGATGATGATGATGGGATGGATGATGATGGTGAGGAAGAGTAGGATATTGAGGAAGAAAAGGAGGAGGAGGATAATGATTATGAAGCTGATTGAGATGAGGAAGAGGAGGAGGATAGTGGTGGTGGAGGGAGAGGGAGGAGGAGGAGGCGGAAGAGGAAGAGTATGGTGGTGGTGGAGGGAGGGGGAGGAAGAGGAGGAGGATGGTGGTGGTGGAGGAGGGGGAGGAAGAGGCAGAGGAGGAGGAAGAGGATGGTGTTGGTGGAGGAGGGGGAGGAAGAGGAGGAGGAAGAGGCAGAGGAAGAGGATGGTGGTGGTGGAGGAGGGGGAGGAAGAGGAGGAGGAAGAGGATGGTGGTGGTGGAGGAGGGGGAGGAAGAGGAGGAGGAAGAGGATGGTGGTGGTGGTGGAGGGGGAGGAAGAGGAAGAGGAGGAGGAGGAAGAGGATGGTGGTGATGGAGGAGGGGGGAGGAAGATGAGGAGGAGGAAGAGGATGGTGGTGGTGGAGGAAGAGGAGGAAGAGGCAGAGGAGGAGGAAGAGGATGGTGGTGGTGGAGGAGGGGGGAGGAAGAGGCAGAGGTGTTATTGAGGATAGTGAGCAAGATGGAACATAAAGTTGATAATCACACCTCAACACCTTGACTTCAATCTTAAATCACTGAGTTACCACAGGACAGGAGTCCAGTCAGCACGTTCTGTTTACGTTTTTCTGTATTATTTCTAAGAATGTATATGGATTCATCCTAATCTAATTTACCAGACACTTCCTCCCATTGCTTTCTGCAATTAGCCTTGGGAAGAGGTTAGATTTCTACAGTGATGTCTGTCTGGTCAAAACACATACAAAACAACGAAAATGTTTATGAATGACAAATTATTACTTAATCCCGCCAATAGATGGCAGTAAAGTGACAGGTTTTGATCAGGAGTCCCACGTCAGACTCCTTGGACTGAGCAGAGGGGATGAGGGTTCCATATTCTTGAGTGGTGATTTGCTCATTTGAAACTAGTGAGAAGGGAGCTATTTGATGTGCTTCTCCAAGAGGTTCCATTTGGTTAGTTGTGTTGAGAGCAGGGTTCAAATTACAGGTGGGCTGGGGGTACAGGGCACAGCCATGAGTGTCAAAGATATACTGTATATGTTGGGCACCCCAAGCACATGACAACCTCACTCGGTATAAGGTTGAGAATCATTGTTTTGGCTTTGTTGATATCGACACTGTCCCCTTAGAAACAGAAGACGGTAAAACTATCAGCCATGCTGTGTGCGCGCGGGTTCACTGTCTTTCTCTGAGTGCTACAGGCTATAATCTTGCAGGTGCTATTTATCTGCTACTCTGTCATTTGATCCGTTCGCAGCAGAAGACATACAGTGTATTATCCCCTAAGGCTAAAGGGCTGGAACTGAGCTTATTGTGTCCTGTTTAACGAAGTGTGCTGTGTGTGTCCCAAATGACACCATATTCCCTATATAGTGCACTACTTTGGATCAGAGCCCCTACGGGGCCAGGTCAAAAGTAGTGCACTATATAGGGAATAGAGTGCCATTTAGGATGTAGTCTGTGTGTTTATTCCAGAAGGAGAAATATGTGTTTTCCAGGCATTGTGGTCAGACAGAAACACAGTCACACTTTCACAAAAAATAAAATGCAGCAACAAAAAAAAAGTGGAAATTAGGGGGACCGTGTTTGGGACCAATTTGGAACGTTCCGAGTGTTCCAGCCTCCAGCTTCTGAAAAAGAAAGAAAGAAAGAAAGAGAGAGAGAGAGAGAGAGAGAGAGAGAGAGAGAGAGAGAGAGAGAGAGAGAGAGAGAGAGAGAGAGAGAGAGAGAGAGAGAGAGAGAGAGAGAGAGAGAGAGAGAGAGAGAGAGAGAGAGAGAGAGAGAGAGAGAGAGAGAGGATATCCATTGTTTATCATGTTGGAATTAAGCAAAAGTAGCCAGAGAGAGAACAAATGTTCTTTGACATGTAGAGGTTTGGAACTGCATCTCAAATGTAACCCTATTCCCTACCCTATTCCCTATAGGCCCCATATGGCTCTAGTCAAATGTAGTGCACTATATAGGGAATAGGGTGCCATTTGGGACGCAACCCTGGACGACATCACCCGGGGGTTTCTGATCAGAAAGTCCTGAAGTTCAAATAATTGTTTCAGTTCTGTTCTCTCTCCCTGAAATTCTAATTGTACAGACAGTGGTCAATGACAGCCAGGGGTTGTTTGGACTATTTTAGAAAAGTCTATTTCAGACACTCATGAATAGATTTAGAAGCAATTTGTGAAAATTTATGTTGTTTTATGTCACAAAAATGTTACAGTGATTACTTACTAGAAATTGTGAAGTGTGGGGCTAAACATGTATGACAAACAGGATGGAACTCACTTAAGAGTGCAGGTCTGGGACACAGAGAAACAGACATTCTTAAAGAGACAGATGACTGGACCTTCATTTACCCATCATTTCGTCATTTTTTTCTCTCCATCATCTCCAGTTAAAACGTTTAACATTTTACTATGTGGTTTGTCTGCTCCGCTTCCATCCCTAATGTGTTCTGCACTTGTTGGGCTGCTTGGTGAAGAATGAAAGCACGGTTTAGTGGCCTCTCTGTGTCAGGTTTGAGGTTTCAAACATCTGGTTGAGTAGTCACCTCACCTCCATCAGGGGACCCTATTAGTTCACTCACACATACACACACGCACACACGCACTCTATTGATTCAAAGTTCCTAATTTGAGGAAAATTTGAGACCCAGGAACCAGACACGACGGTGGCCTGACCTGGTTGCCTTCAGCAGTCAGACACTGTGACCTCACCATCTCCCCCCGTTCCCCCCTATAGAAATACATAGTCGGCCATATTGAGTTACCCCATTAGTTTAATTCCAGTCAAATTGCTATGGTCAGAGGGGCTTTCCCCGTTCTAGTAAATCTATTACTATATGTCACCTTTACCCTGGTTATAGTAACGTTGGCCATAAACTCAACCCACCAGATTAACTTTACCACAGTGTGTCACCTCAATTGTAGAGGAGCCTTGTAAAGAAGAACAGCATCAATCATGCTAGCTAGCCTGTTGTTGACATATTGCATGGTGAAGGTTAGGGTGTTGGATGGAGAGAAATGTTTAAAGGGGTGTCACCTGACAAATCATGCTTTATATTCTGTTGACAGGAGGCATGGGGGAGGTTTGGGGGACAGAGAGATACGAGGTGACTCCTTGTTGATTTATATCTGTTGACAGGAGGCATGGGGGAGGTTTGGGGGACAGAGAGATACGAGGTGACTCCTTGTTGATTTATATCTGTTGACAGGAGGCATGGGGGAGGTTTGGGGGACAGAGAGATACGAGGTGACTCCTTGTTGATTTATATCTGTTGACAGGAGGCATGGGGGAGGTTTGGGGGACAGAGAGATACGAGGTGACTCCTTGTTGATTTATATCTGTTGACAGGAGGCATGGGGGAGGTTTGGGGGACAGAGAGATACGAGGTGACTCCTTGTTGATTTATATCTGTTGACAGGAGGCATGGGGGGAGGTTTGGGGGACAGAGAGATACGAGGTGACTCCTTGTTGATTTATATCTGTTGACAGGAGGCATGGGGGGAGGTTTGGGGGACAGAGAGATACGAGGTGACTCCTTGTTGATTTATATCTGTTGACAGGAGGCATGGGGGAGGTTTGGGGGACAGAGAGATACGAGGTGACTCCTTGTTGATATATATCTGTTGACAGGAGGCATGGGGGAGGTTTGGGGGACAGAGAGATACGAGGTGACTCCTTGTTGATTTATATCTGTTGACTAATCATGATTTACGGTGGGGAGAACAAGTATTTGATACACTGCCGATTTTGCAGGTTTTCCTACTTACAAAGAAAAATCACATTGTATGATTTTTAAGTAATTAATTTGCATTTTATTGCATGACATAAGTATTTGATACATCAGAAAAGCAGAACTTAATATTTTGTACAGAAACCTTTGTTTGCAATTACAGAGATCATATGTTTCCTGTAGGCCTTGACCAGGTTTGCACACACTGCAGCAGGGATTTTGGCCCACTCCTCCATACAGACCTTCTCCAGATCCTTCAGGTTTCGGGGCTGTCGCTGGGCAATACGGACTTTCAGCTCCCTCCAAAGATTTTCTATTGGGTTCAGGTCTGGAGACTGGCTAGGCCACTCCAGGACCTTGAGATGCTTCTTACGGAGCCACTCCTTAGTTGCCCTGGCTGTGTGTTTCGGGTCGTTGTCATGCTGGAAGACCCAGCCACGACCCATCTTCAATGCTCTTACTAAGGGAAGGAGGTTGTTGGCCAAGATCTCGCGATACATGGCCCCATCCATCCTCCCCTCAATACGGTGCAGTCGTCCTGTCCCCTTTGCAGAAAAGCATCCCCAAAGAATGATGTTTCCACCTCCATGCTTCACGGTTGGGATGGTGTTCTTGGGGTTGTACTCATCCTTCTTCTTCCTTCAAACACGGCGAGTGGAGTTTAGACCAAAAAGCTCTATTTTTGTCTCATCAGACCACATTACCTTCTCCCATTCCTCCTCTGGATCATCCAGATGGTCATTGGCAAACTTCAGACGGGCCTGGACATGCGCTGGCTTGAGCAGGGGGACCTTGTGTGCACTGCAGGATTTTAATCCATGACGGCGTAGTGTGTTACTAATGGTTTTCTTTGAGACTGTGATCCCAGCTCTCTTCAGGTCATTGACCAGGTCCTGCCGTGTAGTTCTGGGCTGATCCCTCACCTTCCTCATGATCATTGATGCCCCACGAGGTGAGATCTTGCACGGAGCCCCAGACCGAGGGTGATTGACCGTCATCTTGAATTTCTTCTATTTTCTAATAATTGCGCCAACAGTTGTTGCCTTCGCACCAAGCTGCTTGCCTATTGTCCTGTAGCCCATCCCAGCCTTGTGCAGGTCTAACATTTTATCCCTGATGTCCTTACACAGCTCTCTGGTCTTGGCCATTGTGGAGAGGTTGGAGTCTGTTTGATTGAGTGTGTGGACAGGTGTCTTTTATACAGGTAACGAGTTCAAACAGGTGCAGTTAATACAGGTAATGAGTGGAGAACAGGAGGGCTTCTTAAAGAAAAACTAACAGGTCTGTGAGAGCCGGAATTCTTACTGGTTGGTAGGTGATCAAATACTTATGTCATGCAATAAAATGCAAATTAATTACTTAAAAATCATACAATGTGATTTTCTGGATTTTTGTTTTAGATTCCATCTCTCACAGTTGAAGTGTACCTATGATAAAAATTACAAACCTCTACATGCTTTGTAAGTAGGAAAACCTGCAAAATCGGCAGTGTATCAAATACTTGTTCTCCCCACTGTATATCTGTTGACAGGAGGCATGGGGGAGGTTTGGGGGACAGAGAGATACGAGGTGACTCCTTGTTGATTTATATCTGTTGACAGGAGGCATGGGGGAGGTTTGGGGGACAGAGAGATACGAGGTGACTCCTTGTTGATTTATATCTGTTGACAGGAGGCATGGGGGGAGGTTTGGGGACAGAGAGATACGAGGTGACTCCTTGTTGATATATATCTGTTGACAGGAGGCATGGGGGAGGTTTGGGGGACAGAGAGATACGAGGTGACTCCTTGTTGATTTATATCTGTTGACAGGAGGCATGGGGGAGGTTTGGGGGACAGAGAGATACGAGGTGACTCCTTGTTGATTTATATCTGTTGACAGGAGGCATGGGGGAGGTTTGGGGGACAGAGAGATACGAGGTGACTCCTTGTTGATTTATATCTCTTGACAGGAGGCATGGGGGGAGGTTTGGGGGACAGAGAGATACGAGGTGACTCCTTGTTGATTTATATCTGTTGACAGGAGGCATGGGGGAGGTTTGGGGGACAGAGAGATACGAGGTGACTCCTTGTTGATATATATCTGTTGACAGGAGGCATGGGGGGAGGTTTGGGGGACAGAGAGATACGAGGTGACTCCTTGTTGATTTATATCTGTTGACAGGAGGCATGGGGGAGGTTTGGGGGACAGAGAGATACGAGGTGACTCCTTGTTGATTTATATCTGTTGACAGGAGGCATGGGGGAGGTTTGGGGGACAGAGAGATACGAGGTGACTCCTTGTTGATTTATATCTGTTGACAGGAGGCATGGGGGAGGTTTGGGGGACAGAGAGATACGAGGTGACTCCTTGTTGATTTATATCTGTTGACAGGAGGCATGGGGGAAGTTTGGGGGACAGAGAGATACGAGGTGACTCCTTGTTGATTTATATCTGTTGACAGGAGGCATGGGGGGAGGTTTGGGGGACAGAGAGATACGAGGTGACTCCTTGTTGATTTATATCTGTTGACAGGAGGCATGGGGGAGGTTTGGGGGACAGAGAGATACGAGGTGACTCCTTGTTGATTTATATCTGTTGACAGGAGGCATGGGGGGAGGTTTGGGGGACAGAGAGATACGAGGTGACTCCTTGTTGATTTATATCTGTTGACAGGAGGCATGGGGGAGGTTTGGGGGACAGAGAGATACGAGGTGACTCCTTGTTGATTTATATCTGTTGACAGGAGGCATGGGGGGAGGTTTGGGGGACAGAGAGATACGAGGTGACTCCTTGTTGATTTATATCTGTTGACAGGAGGCATGGGGGAGGTTTGGGGGACAGAGAGATACGAGGTGACTCCTTGTTGATTTATATCTGTTGACAGGAGGCATGGGGGAGGTTTGGGGGACAGAGAGATACGAGGTGACTCCTTGTTGATTTATATCTGTTGACAGGAGGCATGGGGGGAGGTTTGGGGGACAGAGAGATACGAGGTGACTCCTTGTTGATTTATATCTGTTGACAGGAGGCATGGGGGAGGTTTGGGGGACAGAGAGATACGAGGTGACTCCTTGTTGATTTATATCTGTTGACAGGAGGCATGGGGGAGGTTTGGGGGACAGAGAGATACGAGGTGACTCCTTGTTGATTTATATCTGTTGACAGGAGGCATGGGGGGAGGTTTGGGGGACAGAGAGATACGAGGTGACTCCTTGTTGATTTATATCTGTTGACAGGAGGCATGGGGGAGGTTTGGGGGACAGAGAGATACGAGGTGACTCCTTGTTGATTTATATCTGTTGACAGGAGGCATGGGGGAGGTTTGGGGGACAGAGAGATACGAGGTGACTCCTTGTTGATTTATATCTGTTGACAGGAGGCATGGGGGAGGTTTGGGGGACAGAGAGATACGAGGTGACTCCTTGTTGATTTATATCTGTTGACAGGAGGCATGGGGGAGGTTTGGGGGACAGAGAGATACGAGGTGACTCCTTGTTGATTTATATCTGTTGACAGGAGGCATGGGGGGAGGTTTGGGGGACAGAGAGATACGAGGTGACTCCTTGTTGATATATATCTGTTGACAGGAGGCATGGGGGAGGTTTGGGGGACAGAGAGATACGAGGTGACTCCTTGTTGATTTATATCTGTTGACAGGAGGCATGGGGGAGGTTTGGGGGACAGAGAGATACGAGGTGACTCCTTGTTGTGTGTGCATCAACATTCACTATTTGTTGTCGGCTAAAATGATTCACTTAACTGTCAGTTTAAATTTGACATATTTTTAATGTTGGCTGTTATTAACACTAGAACCACCGTGTGCAGTAAAAGAGAAGAGAGAGACCGAATAAAGGTGGTGTTATGGCTTTAGGCTTTAGTATGAAAAAGGACCAGCTCTTTTCCTGAGGACTGACATTAGTTTCATTATTTGACCAGGACAAAGAAAACACATTGTGCAACCATGACTGATCAGTATTTTGGAAGTCAGTTGATAACCAGTGAACACACAGCCATACAGTATATAGCACAGTGGTTTACAGTAGTAGATTCATGATCGTTGTAGGCTATATGGTACTGTGTCCTATCCGTGAGTTATTCAGATTGAGAAACTTCTTCTACATCACAGTGAGGTGATGAGGTCACCACGTTTCTAACCAAGTTACAATCAGAGGCTTCCTGTAACTCCCTCATCTTCCTCTCTAGTCTCTCTGCCATCACACTCTGATGTGTCTTCCTCAGTATTTCCGGTAGACTCCTCAGGTCTTCCTCTGAGGCATCCCTGATCCAGTCCCTCACCTGGCCCTGCAAGAGGCCTCTCTGGGCGGACTGGGAGAGGCTGTTGGGCGGGTGCTGCTGGTGCTCCTGGTCAAATAAAATTACATTATTTTATTTAAATTGCATTTAAAATCGCAGCACATTTTCAAATAATAAAATGAAGGAGATATACAACAACAGACGGCAATACAAGAGAATAATGAAATCACATTTAAAAAGTCTAAAATAATAGTGAAATCATTGATTAAAGGCCAGGTTAAATGTATACCTCTACTGTGTGTGTCTGTACTTGCTATTTTATTAGGATCCCCATTATCTGTTGCCATAGCAGCAACTACTCTTCCTGGGGTCCACACAGAACATGAAACATGACATTATACAGAACATTGATAGACAAGAACAGCTCAAGGACAGAACTACATCAATGTAAAACAAGAAAATATAACTATAAAGGTTCTGTACTGACTCAATACTGAGAAAAATAAGACAGAGACCTACTATTCTAGTCCATTTATATTTTCATATATTACATTACATTCAGTAGCATCTATCAGTACATACACACACAATATTTAGGTCTGTCCCTCTAACCTGATGCTCCTGCTCCTCCCCGCTGGCCATCAACCTCCAGACCAGCCTCCTCAGCTTCACCACTCTCATCTTGTGATGAGCGAAGAAGTCAGGAAGAAAAGTACTGAGTAGTTTAAACTCACCTGCAAACGAGGAAAAATGAGATTTGACTGTTAGTAATATTAACGTAATACTAATGTATAATACCAATGTAATGCAAAGTATACTAATACTTCCATTACATTTCATAAAAGCCTGCAGTAAATAAAATATAGACCACCAATTCTGTTTCAGTATTTGGGTTTGAAACACACCACAACTAAAAACACAAGCCAATATCAAGATCTAGTCGATAATGTGATACCCACCTCCATCTTTGAGTTCTTCACAGGAAAGGGCACAGAGGTTGTCATGCCAACACGTGCCACTGAGGACGGTCTTCCGCCCCAGTGACGCGCAATCGGTGTGATTTACGCATGGCGCGCGCGAAGGAGAGTTGTAGGAGAAGGAACCTTGAGGGCATTTTTCACACTCTGTGTCCGTCTCCGTCGTACCTGTGGGGTTATTTGAAATTTTAAAACAAATGTATATTACTATTTGTCCGTTATAAACCATTATTCTATCTATCTCCAAAAGAACGTGATTGCGCAAAGAAGGAAATGGTGATCTGTCTATTCCGTTTCTTACCTCTCCGTTTCACCCCGTGGCCAGAAGGACACTCCGTGTGTCTGATACAGAAATCGGCGTTCCAGTAATATCCTCCTTTGCACTCACACACCCTGTCATTGAGAACCGAGCACTCCTCCTTGACCACCTGGTGCTCCCCACAGAACGTGCTGCAGTACAGGCACTTGGGCAGGTAGTTCCAGTACTGAGTGTATTGGTTTGATGGACATGACGTACACACGGTCTGTGTGGTGGCTGTGCAGTGCGCAGACATATGATGGCCAGGTGGACAGCGATTACAGGTGAGTAACTGGCCGGTGGTGGGGTCCAGGTGGTGGTAGGTGGTCGGGGTCTGACTTTGAAGAACCTCCATCATTGCGCCACAGCTGAGATCAACCGCCGCCAGCACTACGAGGATTGGGAACAACTGTAAACATGAGAAAATAATGCACTTAGTTTAATGCACTTTGTTTAGAGCACGTTGTGACAATTGCTGATGTAAAAAGGGCTTTATTAAATACACTGCTCAAAAAAATAAAGGGAACACTTAAACAACCCAATGTAACTCCAAGTCAATCACACTTCTGTGAAATCAAACTATCCACTTAGGAAGCAACACTGATTTACAATACATTTCACATGCTGTTGTGCAAATGGAACAGACAACAGGTGGAAATTATAGGCAATTAGCAAGACATCCCCAATAAAGAAGTGGTTCTGCAGGTGGTGACCACAGACCAGGCTGATGTTTTGGTCACTTTTGAATGCTGGCGGTGCTTTCACCCTAGTGGTAGCATGAGACGGAGTCGACAACCCACACAAGTGGCTCAGGTAGTGCAGCTCATCCAGGATGGCACATCAATGCGAGCTGTGGCAAGAAGGTTTGCTGTGTCTGTCAACGTAGTGTCCAGAGCATGGAGGCGCTACCAGGAGACAGGACAGTACATCAGGAGACGTGGAGGAGGCCGTAGGAGGGCAACTACCCAGCAGCAGGACCGCTACCTCCGCCTTTGTGCAAGGAGGAGCAGGAGGAGCACTGCCAGAGCCCTGCAAAATGACCTCCAGCAGGCCACAAATGTGCATGTGTCTGCTCAAACGGTCAGAAACAGACTCCATGAGGGTGGTATGAGGGCCCGACGTCCACAGGTGGGGGTTGTGCTTACAGCCCAACACCGTGCAGGACGTTTGGCATTTGCCCGAGAACACCAAGATTGGCAAATTCGCCACTGGCGCCCTGTGCTCTTCACAGATGAAAGCAGGTTCACACTGAGCACATGTGACAGACGTGACAGAGTCTGGATACACAGTGGAGAACGTTCTGCTGCCTGCAACATCCTCCAGCATGACCGGTTTGGCGTGGGTCAGTCATGGTGTGGGGTGGCATTTCTTTGGGGGGCCGCACAGCCCTCCATGTGCTCGCCAGAGGTAGCCTGACTGCCATTAGGTACTGAGATGAGATCCTCAGACCCCTTGTGAGACCATATGCTGGTGCGGTTGGCCCTGGGTTCCTCCTAATGCAAGACAATGCTAGACCTCATGTGGCTGGAGTTTGTCAGCAGTTCCTGCAAGAGGAAGGCATTGATGCTATGGACTGGCCCGCCCGTTCCCCAGACCTGAATCCAATTGAGCACATCCGGGACATCATGTCTCGCTCCATCCACCAACGCCACGTTGCACCACAGACTGTCCAGGAGTTGGCGGATGCTTTAGTCCAGGTCTGGGAGGAGATCCCTCAGGAGACCATCCACCACCTCATCAGGAGCATGCCCAGGCGTTGTAGGGAGGTCATACAGGCACGTGGAGGCCCCACACACTACTGAGCCTCATTTTGACTTGTTTTAAGGACATTACATCAAAGTTGGATCAGCCTGTAGTGTGGTTTTCCACTTTAATTTTGATGGTGACTCCAAATCCAGACCTCCATGGGTTGATACATTTGATTTCCATTGATAATTTTTGTGTGATTTTGTTGTCAGCACATTCAACTATGTAAAGAAAAAAGTATTTAATAAGATTATTTCATTCATTCAGATCTAGGATGTGTTGTTTAAGTGTTCTCTTTATTTTTTTGAGCAGTGTACATTTGATTGATGTAAAGGTTTCAACTACCATAGGCTAGGGGCCACCAATTAATTAGTCAACATTATTGTAAAATTTACTAATAATCACAAACAGCTTTTTGGTCATGGGAATATTAGATTGTTGTCACAGCATCACATTCCCATTGTACAATATAGCTAAATATTTTACTTTAAATGTTGCAATATATAAATAATGTTTTAAAAAGGAACATCCTTGTACTTTAACTCTATTACTGGATGTATCATTATCCCATAATCATAAGTGTCACTCACCATGTTGATGTTGTCTCTTGTCCAGCTGTAAAAGGACTTGATACTGGGTCCTTCTCTCTGTCCTTTATTGTCAAACGTGGAATGGAAAGAGGAAGGGGAGGAGACTTAGGTATTTGACCAGTCAGGGATGGAGACATATCCTCTATTAGTGGCCGATTCAGACCTTACCATCCTTTATTGTCAACCGTGGAATGGAAAGAGGAAGGAGAGGAGACTAGGGTATTTGACCAGTCAGGGATGGAGACATATCCTCTATTAGTCCATATTATAACAGCTTCATAACACGCCTGGTGTCCCCGGGTAGTCATAACACAGGTCACTTTCCATTGTAAATAATACAATCTTTCAGCATCTCTGATTTGCATGACATGCTGTGCAGATGTGTCAACCTTGGCAGTCATGCATTTATTCCTCTGTCAATAGAAGAAAGGTACGTACTATATTGACTCACTGCTCGAATGGCACCCTATTCCCTCTCTAGTGCACTACTTTGCCCTATGGGCACTACTTTGCCCTATGGGCCCTGGTCAAAAGTAGTGCACTATAAGGGAAATAGGGTGCCATTTGGAACGCATCCCTCTTGTTCTGCCAGCTAATGCAATTAATCATATATCCTAAACAACTGGCTAAGACACTCAGAAGTGAACAGAGTTTTGAGGTGGGTGATTCATATTAATGCTGATATCATTTGTATCCCACTAGGCTATTATTAAATATCTTTAATTAAGAAGAAATTAGGATAGTTTAGATCCATCTGTCTTGCTCTCTCAGTCACTCACACACATCATCACACACACATACACACTCTTAGGCCCAAAAAATTGTAAAAAACTCCAGTCACCCAAGTCATAGACTGTTCTCTCTGCTACCGCACGGCAAGCGGTACCGGAGCGCCAAGTCTAGGACCAAAATGCTCCTTAACAGCTTCTACCCCCAAGCCAGAAGACTGCAGAACAATTAATCAAATGGCCATCCGGACTATTTATATTGATTTGTTTTTACACTGCTGCTACTCACTGTTTATTATCTATGCATAGCCACTTTGCCCCTACCAACATGTACAAATTACCTCGACTAACCATTGACTCGGTACCGGTACCCCTTGTATATAGCCTCGTTATTGTTATTTTGTTGTGTTACTTTTTATTTTGTTTTACTTAGTAAATATTTTCCTAACTCTTTCTTGAACTGCATTGTTGGTTAAGGGCTTGTAAGTAAGCATTTCACGGTATGGTCTAAACCTGTTGTATTATGCGCATGTGAGAAAAAATCTCTCTCTCTCTCTCTCTCTCTCTCTCTCTCTCTCTCTCTCTCTCTCTCTCTCTCTCTCTCTCTCTCTCTCTCTCTCTCTCTCTCTCTCTCTCTCTCTCTCTCTCTCTCTCTCTCTCTCTCTCTCTCTCTCTCTCTCTCTCTCTCTCTCTCTCTCTCTCTCTCTCTCTCTCTCTCTCTCTCTCTCTCTCTCTCTCTCTCTCTCTCTCTCTCTCACTCACTCCATGACAACCAAACAACTCTATAATCATATCTGTAAAGGTCACAACTACAACTTCCTAAAGTTAAAATCTGGAAGTTCTAACTGTTGAAAGATGCTGGGTCCCTATGTAGAGAGAGAGACCACAGCAGAACAGTCATGAGGATGTAGAGTCAGGGTTACTTCCTATGGAGGATCATAATATTGTTATACATGTTACTATGATATCTTTAAAAGATCAGCTGACCCGAGTCTAGCCTGGTCCCAGATCGAGTTTGTACTGTCTTACCAACTCCTATGGTCGTTGTTGCTGCCAATGACCATAGGACTTGGCAAGACAGCACAAACAGGTCTGGGATCAGGCTAGACAGGGTCTGCTTTCTGGTTTAAAACAGGTGTTTCTTCCAAAGAGTTATGGTTAGTTTCTGAGGAGCAAGGTGAGCCACACATGGCGTGACAATGACAATAGGTACAAAGGAACACAAACCAACAGGGACCAGACTAGTTGTAACCAGAGCAGACTAGTTGTAACCAGATTTGACTATTTGTAACCAGATCACACTAGTTGTAACCAGATCAGACTAGCTGTAACCCGATCAGAGTAGTTATGACTAAATACAGAGGAGCAATATGAGCAACAAATGGCCTGACAATGAGACAATGACCCTAGGAGTTAGGAAGACATCACAAACAGATCTGGGACCACACTAGTGGAGGTGAGAATGGGAATAACCTTCCAGGAGACATGATGACACAGTGAATAACCTTCCAGGAGACATGATGACACAGTGAATAACCTTCCAGGAGAGACAGGATGATACAGTGAATAAACTTCTAGGAGAGACAGGATGACACAGTCAATAACCTTCCAGGAGACAGGATGACACAGTGAATAACCTTCCAGGGGAGACAGGATGACACAGTGAATAACCTTCCAGGAGAGACTGGATGACACAGTGAATAACTTTCCATGAGAGACAGGATGACACAGTGAATAACCTTCCAGGGGAGACAGGATGACACAGTGAATAACCTTCCAAGAGAGACAGAATGACACAGTGAATAAACTTCCAGGAGAGACAGACAAAAGTGTCTGCTAAATGGCATATTATTATTATGATTATTATGACAGTGAATAACCTTCCAGGAGACAGGATGACACAGTCAATAACCTTCCAGGGGAGACAGGATGACACAGTGAATAACCTTCCAAGAGAGACAGGATGACACAGTGAATAACCTTCCAGGAGAGACTGGATGACACAGTGAATAACCTTCCAGGAGAGACAGGATGACACAGTGAATAACCTTCCAAGAGAGACAGGATGACACAGTGAATAACCTTCCAGGAGAGACTGGATGACACAGTGAATAACCTTCCAGGATACAGGATGACACAGTGAATAACCTTCCAGGAGACAGGATGACACAGTGAATAACCTTCCGGGAGACTGGATGACACAGTGAATAACTGTCACATACTCATTTTACAGGTGAGTAAAGGTGTGGACATGTCAGCTGTACACTGAACCTTCACATTCCATGATATTTCCAAGCGATGAATACCATGTCCTTATTGAGTCAGTATACCGAGTAAGCTATTTCGTGCTTCTTAATAAGCAAATTGTTATGAGACTGAAATGCCCGTAACAAGACTGAGTCATGCTTCCTAATAAGCTAATTGTTTACGAGACTGAAATGCCCGTAACAAGACTGAGTCATGCTTCTTAATAAGCAAATTGCTACGAGACTGAAATGCCCTTAACAAGACTGAGTCAATAGGAGGAGGGGTCTGTTTCAGGAACAATGGAACTTCTGTCAGGCTCAGGTTACTGCAGGACAGTAATGTCACTAGGACTCTACATCCACACAAATGTGAGGGGAAATCAAAATACAACACTTATCATTTTAAAAGTCATACAACAATTTTATCAAATGGATTTTAATCAGATAATTCGACATAATGTTCACAAAAATAAGGACTTGAAAAAGGGCCGGTCAAACCAAAAATCCAAAATAAAGATCCATACCTTTTTTATACAAAAATGATTTACAAAAAATCCCTTCGGCTTCAAACAAACAACATTGTAACTTCAAACCTGCAGCATTCAGAATCCAGTTTTGTAATATAGAGATAAAAAAAAACAAGCTTTTACAAAACAAATCTGGTAAGAAAAATTACATTTAAATAAAAAAAATTGCACTCCTTTGTACATTCATAAAAGCTGACAATGTTTGAAATGTTTTGACAGTTTCAATAGAGCTTTGCATGTCAGCAGTCCACACAGAACAGCAGGGGGGCGTCCCAAATAGCACCCTATTCCCTAAATAGTGCACTACTACCCAATGGGCCCTGGTCAAAAGTAGTGCACTAAATAAGTAGTAGTATGCCATTTGGAACGCATCCATGAGGAAACATTTCATTATGAAATAAATCTCCTCTTTTTAAAACAGTGAAAAAGCAAGACGACCCTCTCCCTATCCCCCCCCCTTCTACCTCGCCTTAAAAATAGTGGACATATACACAACTTTTAAATAGTTTTCTATTTTCGTCAGGGTTGGGATCAATTCCATTTTCAATTCAGTCAATTCAGCGAGTTAATTCAAATTCAATTCACGAACTGAAAAATAAATTGACCGCAACCCTGCTTTTCACACAGTTAGGACTAATCCTAATTTACACTTAAATTGAATTTTCACTTAGTCATGCATTGATATCAACGGGAGACCAAGTGAAAATTCGACGTAAGTGGACGTTAGGATCCACCCCATCAGACCTGGGTTGCAAATACTTTAAACATTAATTTAAATCCTTTATCTGACCCTGTTTGAGTTTGCCTGGATTAATAAACCAATAGAAACGTCTCAAAACGTCAAACCCTGCCCATCTTGCACTCCAGGCAGACTCAAACAAATGCTAGATTTTTCAAGTGTTTGAAACCCAGATCTGCGCCCCTTAGCCCCGTCCCATTCTTCCTATTGGTTGTAGGGTTTGGTCTTGAAGCAGGTCCCGTCCTCGATCATGTTGAGGAACATCTTCTCGTACATCTTGTGTATGGAGGAGGTGGCGATGATCCGGTTGATCTTCTTGATGCTCCTGAGGAGCGGGCGTGGTGCCCCCTGCTGCCGGAGCCTGCTCAGGCTGTGGGCCAGACCCTTTAATTGATTAATTAATTGATTGATTAGGTTCATTTAAATAAATACAAATACAGACAGTAATTGTTTTAACTATCAAGGAGAACACAAAGTTATCAAGTATTACTTATTTCCATTGTGTTCCTTTCGTCAAAACTAAGGCAATCGGAAATGGGAAAACCAGCACACTTCTAATTGGAGATTCTTATCTAGTTGTTGGTGCGTAGAACAGAAAATTATCCATTAAGAAAAGGAATATGAGGAATGTCCACACTCAGTATTTGGCTAGATTAAGGCAGGCATGTTAATGTGCATGGTGGTGGCGGAGCAATACCTTATTGATGTCCAGGTCCTTGTTCTGGTTCTTCCAAAGGTGTAGGAGCTGCAGGAGGTACTGCTGGGAGCGGCATGAGGAGACCACGGCCCTGACGTCCTCCTCGTGAGCCCGGACCCCTGGGAGACTGTCCATCACCGTCAGGAGGTCACCCATGGTCAGGTTCTTCAAACCTGCACACCTGGACACCTTCCGCTCACAGTTGTTCACACCTGAGATAACAGGGTAGAGGAGGAACTCAGGTTAAAACTGATACTACTGTTAGACACCTGGACACCTTACACTCACAATAGAGGGAAAGGGTAATGGAGAAATATTAGCAATGAAACGACTTAGCCACCTGGACTATAGGGCTGGCACAATTACCGTATAACCGTGTAACCGACGGTTATGGATGAAGACCATCATGAAAATAAAATAACCCTCAAATAATGTTTTATTGTTTTGTGGAACAAACAGCTGACTAAAGCCGGGATGGCTGGGCATTCGTGCGGTTGATTCAGTTTCTGCTCTATCATGGACTCTACAACTTGCTGAAACAAGCAAGGTGTTGTAGCAGATGAGCCTTTGGTTGCCTAGGCAACACCCCCCTCCCTGCAGCGGCAGCACATGCAGTCAGAAGCAGAGGAGAACGTTTTAATTTTCTTTGTTGTTGTTGCTATTCCAACGGTTACTACGGTGACTACAGTCTTAACCTGGACACCTTCCGCTCACAGTGGTTCACTGGATAATAGGTATGATGAGCTCAGGACGTAACAGGACCCTCTCACTGGATAATAGGTATGATGAGCTCAGGACATAACAGGACCCTCTCACTGGATAATAGGTATGATGAGCTCAGGACGTAACAGGACCCTCTCACTGGATAATAGGTATGATGAGCTCAGGACGTAACAGGACCCTCTCACTGGATAATAGGTATGATGAGCTCAGGACATAACAGGACCCTCTCACTGGATAATAGGTATGATGAGCTCAGGACGTAACAGGACCCTCTCACTGGATAATAGGTATGATGAGCTCAGGGACGTAACAGGACCCTCTCACTGGATAATAGGTATGATGAGCTCAGGACGTAACAGGACCCTCTCACTGGATAATAGGTATGATGAGCTCAGGACATAACAGGACCCTCTCACTGGATAATAGGTATGATGAGCTCAGGACATAACAGGACCCTCTCACTGGATAATAGGTATGATGAGCTCAGGACGTAACAGGACCCTCTCACTGGATAATAGGTATGATGAGCTCAGGACGTAACAGGACCCTCTCACTGGATAAACGTCTTCAGGACATAACAGGAAGTCATTTGCAGCAGCCAGTAGCAGAGCTCTACTAAACGGATCCTACTGACCTTGAATGACGCCGTAGAGTTTAACCTGATCTTTGTTCTGTTCTCTCCAGAGTCTCAACAGGAGTAGTATCTGCTGCTGGGGGGAGCAGACCTTTTTCAGCCTCTCCAGACTCTTCCTGTCAACCCTCTTCCCAGGCAGGCTCTCCAGGAGACGCTCCAGGGGGACGGAGGACAGACGGAGGGACGCCAGAGACTGGAAGATGGCCTCCTCACACAGCGACACGTCTGAGACAGAGAGGGAGAGAGAGGACACTGACGTTACATCCTGGTACTTACGTACTTGTTTTCTTTATGATACATTGAGATCTTGATTGATCCTGTGTGAAGAGCCAGATGTGTTAGGTTTGCTCTATTGGGACCATAATGGTATCTTATTCCAGAAACAGACTTTCTGTGTCAGGTTATACCAAATAAACATTTGTTAACTCTATTGAACAGATGACGAGCACCAGTTCACATGAAGACCTCAACACCTGTGGAGATGGACCTCAACATCCCCTGATACGGGTCACTGCGATACGTCACACAGCAGACCTGGTGTGATGGAACACAGGTGTTCTGTGTGTGTGTGCATCGTTCCGGTTCTAGAATGAGAACTCAGTACTGTGTTTGGTCTCCTGGGAGACTCATCAGGCTCACTCTGATGTGGTGTGGTTATGTGGTGTGTGTGTGTGTGTGTGTGTGTGTGTGTAATGGAGGGTGTCCAGTCATTACCAGACCAGATAATGAAAACATCACTTCCTCTCACTTCTTTGTTCCATCCCAGCGGCGACACACTCATTTCCCTCACAGCCTCTCCTCCTTCCTCCTTATTTAGTTCAGACTTCGACTCCCAAATGGCACCCCTTTCCCTTTATAGTGCGCTACTTTTGACCAGGACCCATAGGGATCTGGTCAAAAGTAGTGCACTATATAGGGAATAGGGTGCCATTTGGGATGCAAATCTGACTTTCAGCATTTTCTCAAATCTAATCTAACTGAACATTGGCTTGGATTTGAATCCAGCGTTGGCAAAGACATTTTCCCCTCAATTTGACATTTGTACTTCAAACTATTTTCTAATTCATTGCAAACAATCTGTGGTGTCACCATAGAAATACAATGACTGAATCATTGTAATTGTATGGGTGTCATATCCCACTAAAACAAATTCTGAATTAATTGTTAAGGAGAGCATCACTCCCCTGGGAAAGTAACAGTTCTGGGTGTTCTACTCTGATAGTTGTTAGTCATGCTATAGGAACTCAGTTTAATGTGAATAGTTCATTCTCGTGGAAGTCAACCTCCCCCTGATACGTCTCACTGTGATACATCACACAGCAGACCTGGTGTGATGGAACACAGTTGTTCTGTGTGTGTGTGCATCGTTCCGGTTCTAGAATGAGAACTCAGTACTGTGTTTGGTCTCCTGGGAGACTCATCAGGCTCACTCTGATGGGTTGTGGTTCTGTGGTGTGTGTGTGTGTGTGTGTGTGTGTTCTCAGCAGCATTCTTCATGGTTTCAGCCTGAGTAAGACCCTAAACCAGGGTTCCCCAACAGGTGGCCTGCGGTCCAGGTATTTCTTTATTGGCCCCTCAAGTTTTCTGAGCAAATAAACAAAAAACTATTAATGGTTGGACATAAAAGACTGTAAAAACACCAGGAAATCAGCTCCAAGGGATTTACATTTTGGAAATCTAAAGTAAAGTATAAAGTATTCCCATGCATAATAGAGAGATATATGTGATTGTATACAAATGTAAGCAAGGTTTGAAATGATTATGTATTAGTGAAATATTATATCTGTTTGGGCTTCTTGCGGTTAACTTGCAGTCTACAAATTATCTGTAATTATATTCCGGCCCCACGACTGCTCAAGAAGAAAACGGACCGTGGCTGAATCTAGTTGATGATCCCTGCCCTAAACCCATGTCCTCATGTCTCCTCTTTGACTGACTCAGTTTCCTCTTTGGTCCAAGCTTCCAAGGTCCAGGATACAACAGTCACACACACTAATCATTACATCATGGCTCTTGCTGGAGTTACTGGAGTTAGTGGGATGACGTCAACCTGTTGCTCAGGTGAAATGCTGTAGGCAGCTGAGACCAACTGGGTTTGAACATTTGTTGCCTGCTGCTGCAAGAGTTTATCCGCTGAGATTAAGCCTAGGTATTTTCTTGGGGAGCTAAAACAAGTCTTCTAGTCTCAGGCAAAGTTACTCATGAACCTCTTTAGTCAGTGTGAAGCTGAGCCGGGTTGTCGTGCAGTGCTGTAGATTAGAATTATTCACTCCTTTTTAATAAACATTACATGGTGTGTGTGTTGTGGCTCAGTTGGTAGAGCATGACGCTCACAACGCCAAGGGTAGTGGGTTTGATTCCCACTGGGGCCACCCACACAAAAAAAAGTATGCGTGCATGACTGTAAATCGCTTTGGATAAGAGCGTCTGGCATATATCACCATTATCCTGTATGTTCTCACCAGTGTGACACTGCGTGTGGTGATGGGAGCACTCCAAGACAGATCCTTTAGCCTCGTTCTCACACAGTGTGTCCTGGGTGGTGGTCCCCAGTCGGAGGGTCTTCAAGCCCAGCTCAGAGCAGTTCCTGTGGGACACACACGGCTCGCTGGCAGACACCCGGCTGGAGAACAGGCCCTGCGGACACGCCTCACACACTGTGTCAACCTCTGGTGTACCTAGGGGAGAAACACAAACAAACAAACTTCAATTTATGAACCAAGATGAGTTTTGTGAGTGGAAGTGTGGAGTTTCTGTAGCATTGTTTAGAGAGGAGTAAACTACAGCTCTCCTAATAGAATGGGTGTCAACGGTATCTACCACATCCTGTTTCAGAACAGAGAAGAAGTGAGAGTCAGAGAGAGTATAAGGTCCTTCATGCATCCAGTAGGATGATCTTTGACTTGGGTCCCCACCACCCACAGAGATGACAAGGCATATGACAAGGCATATTTGTGTGAGAAAAGATAACAAGATGACAAGGCATATGACAAGGCATATTTGTGTAAGAACATTAACTCACAGGTCTATATGAAATTACAAGTGACCAGCAGAGGTCATGGATCCTCAGGTTGACAAGCCATACAGTGCATTCGGAATGTATTAAGAGCCCATGACTTTTTCCACATTTTGTTACATTACAGCCTTATTCTAAAATTGAATTTTTTTCTCATCAATCTACAAACAATACCCCATAATGACAAAGCAAAAACTTTTTTTTACAAATGTATTAAAAATTAAAAACTGAAATATTTCATTACATAAGTATTCAGACCCTTTACTGAATACTTTGTTGAAGCACCTTTGGCAGCGATTACAGCCTGGAGTCTTCTTGGGTATGACGCTACAAACTTGGCACACCTGTATTTGGGGAGTTTCTCCCATTCTTCTGTGCAAATCCTCTCAAGATCTGTCAGGTTGGATGGGGAGCGTCGCTGCACAGCTATTTTCAGGTCTCTCCAGAGATGTTCGATTGGGTTCAAGTCCGGGTTCTGGCTGGGCCACTCAAGGACATTCAGAGACTTGTCCCAAAGCCACTCCTGTGTTGTCTTGGCTGTGTGCTTAGGGTCGTTGTCCTGTTGGAAGGTGAACCTTTGGCCCCAGTCTGAGGTCCTGAGCGCGCTGGAGCAGGTTTTCATCAAGGACCTCTCTGTACTTTACTCCGTTCATCTTTCCCTCGATCCTGACTAGTCTCCCAGTCCCTGCAGCTGAAAAACATCCCCACAGCACGATGCTGTCACCACCATGCTTCACCGTAGGGAATGGTGCCAGGTTTCCTCCAGACGTGACGCTTGGCATTCAGGCCAAAGAGTTCAATCTTGGATTCATCAGACCAGAGAATCTTGTTTCTCATTGTCTGAGAGTCTTTAGGTGCCTTTTGGCAAACTCCAAGAGTGGCTTATTTTACTGTGTTCTTGGGGACCTTCGATGCTGCAGATATTTTTTGGTACCCTTCCCCAGATCTGTGCCTCGACACAATCCTGTCTCGGAGCTCTACGGACAATTCCTTCGACCTCATGGCTTGGTTTTTGCTCTGACATGCACTGTCAACTGTGGGACCTTATATACACAGGTGTGTGCCTTTCCAAATCATGTCCAATTAATTGAATTTACCACAGGTGGACTCCAATCAAGTTGTAAAAACATCTCAAGGATGATCAATGGAAACAGGATGCACCTGAGCTCAATTTCGAGTCTCATAGCAAAGGTCTGAAAACGTATATAAATAAGGTATTTCTGTTATTTATTTTTAATACATCTGTTTTTGATTTGTCATTATGGGGTATTGTGTGTAGATTGATGAGGAAAACAATTAATTTAATCAATTTTAGAATAAGGCTGTAACGTAACAAAATGTGGAAAAAGGGAAGGGGTCTGAATAGTTTCCGAATGCACCAGTATCATACTGTATTCCTCACATTGGCAACAATGCATTTAAGAGCTGGGGTCAGACTTGCTCCAGTCAAAAGACCTCAAGTGTGCCTGAACCTGCCTCACAACAACCATCTGAGATCGTTATAACAGATCTAGCTGTATGATGAAGAAATCAGAGTTGGGGTAAATTCAATTTCAATTCCAGTCAATTTTGAAAGTAAACCAAATTTCAATTCCAATTCAAAATGTTCCTTATTGAAAAGCATTGAAGACAATTGGAATTGGCATTTCAGTGTACTTCCTGAATTGACAGGGTATTAAATGGAATTGACCCCAACCCTGGAAAACATTCCATTGTGATCTTCAGACCTGGTGGTGACCACTAGTGATTCATTTTCTGTATCATGTCTTTCCTCTGGAAAATACAGTATGATACTGGTTCAACTGGAAGGGCTCCAGGAATACAGTATGATACTGGTTCAACTGGAAGGGCTCCAGGAATACAGTATGATACTGGTTCAACTGGAAGGGCTCCAGGAATACAGTATGATACTGGTTCAACTGGAAGGGCTCCAGGAATACAGTATGATACTGGTTCAACTGGAAGGGCTCCAGGAATACAGTATGATACTGGTTCAACTGGAAGGGCTCCAGGAATACAGTATGATACTGGTTCAACTGGACAGGGTCCAAATAATGAAAAGCTGAGTACTCAACCCCTTTGTTATGGCAAGCCTAAATAAGTTCAGGAGTAAAGATGTGCTTAACAAGTCACATAATAAGTTGAATGGAATAACTGTGTGCAATAATAGTGTTTAACATTATTTTTTAATGACTACCCCATCTCTGTACCCCACACATACAATTATCTGTAAGGTCCCTCAGTCGAGCAGTGAATTTCAAGCACAGATTCAACCACAAATACCAGGGAGGTATTCCAATGGTTTCGCAAAAAGAAGGGCACCTATTGGTAGATGGGTAAAAAAACAAAAAAAACGTTGAATATCCCTTTGAGCATGGTGAAGTTATTAATTACACTTTGGGTAGTGTATCAATACACCCAGTCACTACAAAGATACAGGCGTCCTTCCTAACTCAGTTGCCGGAGAAGAAGGAAACCGCTCAGGGATTTCACAATGAGGCCATGTGGTGATTTTAAAACAGTTACAGAGTTTAATGGATGTGATAGGAGATAACTGAGGATGGATGAACAACATTGTAGTTACTCCAAAATAATAACATACAGTGGCTTGCGAAAGTATTCACCTCCCTTGGCATTTTTCCTATTTTGTTGCCTTACAACCTGGAATTAAAATGGATTTTTTTTGGGGGGGGTTGTATCATTTGATTTACACAACATGCCTACCACTTTGAAGATGCAAAATATTTTTTGGGGTGAAACAAACAAGAAATAAGACAAAAAAAACACTTGAGCGAGCTTAACTATTCATCCCCCCAAAGTCAATACTTTGTAGAGCCACCTTTTGCAGCAAATACAGCTGCAAGTCTCCTGGGGTATGTCTCTATAACCTTGGCACATCTAGTCACTGGGATTTTTGTCCATTCTTCAAGGCAAAACTGCTCCAGCTCCTTCAAGTTGGATGGGTTCCGCTGGTGTACAGCAATCTTTAAGTGATACCACAGATTCTCAATTGGATTGAGGTCTGGGCTTTGACTAGGCCATTCCAAGACATTTAAATGTTTCCCCTTAAACCACTTGAGTGTTGCTTTAGCAGTATGCTTAGGGTCATTGTCCTGCTGGAAGGTGAACCTCCGTCCCAGTCTCAAATCTCTGGAAGACTGAAACAGGTTTCCCTCAAGAATTTCCCTGTATTTAGCGCCATCCATCATTCCTTCAATTCTGACCAGTTTCCCAGTCCCTGCCAATGAAAAACATCCCCAAAGCATGATGCTGCCACCACCATGCTTCACTGTGGGGATGGTGTTCTCGGGGGGATGAGAGGTGTTGGGTTTGCGCCAGACATAGCGTTTTCCTTGATGGCCAAAAAGCTCAATTTTAGTCTCATCTGACCAGAGTACCTTCTTCTATATGTTTGGGGAGTCTCCCACATGGCTTTTGGCGAACACCAAACGTGTTTGCTTATTTTGTTCTTTAAGCAATGGCTTTTTTTCTGGCCACTCTTCTGTAAAGCCCAGCTCTGTGGAGTGTACGGCATAAAGTGGTCCTATGGACAGATACTCCAATCTCTACTGTGGAGCTTTGCAGCTCCTTCAGGGTTATCTTTGGTCTCTCTGTTGCCCTCTGATTAATGCTCTCCTTGCCTGGTCCGTGAGTTTTTGTGGGCGGCTCTCTCTTGGCAGGTTTGTTGTGGTTGAATAAGAAAAGGAGAGTCTCACACTCTAGGAGCTCAGACGCAATAATTTAATAACCTAATAACCAACGTTTCAAGTGTTCTACTCCGTTAGCCAGCACCTCGCCTATATAGGTGTGCGTTTCTTTCGCCTTCATATTAATAGGTTTGTTGTGGTGCCATATTCTTTCAATTGTTTAATAATGGATTTAATGGTGCTCCGTGGGATGTTCAAAGTTTCTGATATTTTTTTATAACCCAACCCTGATCTGTACTTCTCCACAACTTTGTCCCTGACCTGTTTGGAGAGCTCCTTGGTCTTCATGGTGCCGCTTGCTTGGTGGTGCCCTTTGCTTAGTGGTGTTGCAGACACTGGGGCCTTTCAGAACAGGTGTATATATACTGAGATCATGTGACAGGTCATGTGACACTTAGATTGCACACAGGTGGACTTTATTTAACTAATTATGTGACTTCTGAAGGTAATTGGTTGCACCAGATCTTATTTAGGGGCTTCATAGCAAAGGTGGTGAATACATATGCACGCACCACTTTTCCGTTATTTATTTTTTTGAATTTTCTGAAATAATTTTTTTATTTCACTTGACCAATTTGGACTATTTTGTGTATGTCCATTACATGAAATAAAAATAAAATCCATTTAAATTACAGGTTGTAATGCAAAAAAACAAGAAAAACGCCAAGGGGGATGAATACTTTTGCAAGGCACTGTAAATAACAGACTGAAAATAAAGAAGCCTTTACAGAATAAAAAATATTCCAAATCATGCAGCCTGTTCGCAATTATGCTCGTCATCGGCAAGGACTAGGTCTATCCTGTTGTTACCCCTGGCCTGGATAGACCTGGACCGATCACTGCCTGGATAGGCCTGGACCGATAACTGACTGGATAGAACTGGACCGAACACTGACTGGATAGACCTGGACTGACCACTGACTGGATAGACCTGGACCGACCACTGACTGGATAGACCTGGACCGACCACTGACTCTTTACTCATCATTTCACTCTGCTGTATAAGGAACCATACTTTGTAGAAGCTGAACTCAAGAAGAAGAACTCAAGCTAAAAAGAAGAACTCAAGCTAAAAAGAGTCATCCTAACTGTCTGATACAGAGACAGAGAGGAAGGATGGAGCTGAACTAGTCTAACTGTCTGATACAGAGACAGAGAGGAAAGATGGAGCTGAACCAGTCTAACTGTGACACAGAGACAGAGAGGAAAGATGGAGCTGAACCAGTCTGTCTCCAATAGAATCTGACATGTTTCTATTCATCATCTCTCACAGAGACGTTCAACAGACTATTGCTAGTAAAATTCTGGCCAGAAACAAAACCCTCCTCTCCACTCTTCTCCTCTCTCCTCCCTTCTTCTTTCCTCCGCTCTCTCTTCTTTCCTTTCCTTTCCTTCACCTCTCCTCACCCCTCTTTTCTCCCCTCTCCTCCCTCCTCTTCACCTCTCCTCACCCCTCTTCTCTCCCCTCTCTCTCAGCCTCTCCCCTCCTCTTCTCATCTCCTCTCTCCTCATCTGGCCTGGAATACGTCTGAATCACAAACCAGGACTGAAGGCTGAGGAACGTTATGATTAAAAGGAGGGGAAGGAGGCCAGTGAGAACGAAGTACAAATTACAAAGACGTAGTTTAGTGTCTGGCGTGATCTTGATCCTGCTTAGCTTTGGTAGTGTCCCAAATGGCACCCTATTCCCTATTTAGTGCACTACTTTTGACCATAGGGCTCTGGTCAAATGTAGTGTACGATATAGGGAATAGGGTGTCATTTGGGACATAACCTCTGAGTGATCTGACAAGAGAGGAGAGATCCTGGTGATGATAACAACCAGGCAGCAGAGTTATTCTGTCTGATGACTAGGCCTGCCACTCACAGCTCTGTCTCTTTCTGGCCCTCTGCCAACACACTGATTACTACCAGTTGGCTCTCATAGAGAACAGAACAGGTCAGGACCATACACCAGTGGATTCTGGGTGATGTAGAGTACAGTACTATTATATTATAGACTGATTAGACCTACCACAGGCTGAGTAAACACTTCCCCCTCTGAGGACATGGGCTGACTACGAATAACATTTGCAAACCATTATGTATGAGTATATAACTGGAAGTAATAATTAAAAGAGAGGGAAGACCTTCAGCCAAGTTAAATAAACCAACAGTAGTTAAATAATGAAAAAGAGACTCCAGCACCATAGTTTCATTTGCATCTCAAAACATAATTTCAGTCAATCAATTAATTAATTCATTTGTTCATTGTAATTACACATATATCACCTACCTAGAGCCGCCACGCCGTAGCCAGGTTGACAGGGGGTGTGTTTGATGCAGAACTCCACCACCAGGTGGTAGCCTGGCACACACTCACACAGCTGGTCGTGGGTGCTGTTACACTCCTGCCTCACCAGCTGCCTCTCCTTGCAGACCGTCGTGCAGTACTGGCAGCTGTCGCCCCAGTGCCAGTGTTCTGAGAAGGACCGGTCGGGGCACGGCGAGCAGGCGGTGGGGGTGTCGGCGGTACAGTGGGTCAGGACGGCCGTGCCGGGCGGACACTGGTCACACAGGAGGAGTTCAGAGGTCAAGGGGTCGTGGTGCTGGTACTTGGGGGGTCGGACCTCGTGGGACGCCCAGGAGAAGGAAATGGTGAAGAGCTGTGGAGAAATAGAGAGAGAGAGAGAGAGAGAGAGAGAGAGAGAGAGAGAGAGAGAGAGAGTGAGGGGGAAGAAAGAGGGAGGGGGGAGAGAGAGTGAGGGGAGAAGAGAGAGAGAGTGGGGAAACAGAAAGAGAGAACAGAGAGAGAGAGAGAGAGAGAGGGGAAGAGAGAGAGTGAGGGGGAAGAGAGAGAGTGAGGGGGGGGGAGAAAGAGTGGGGAAACAGAAAGAGAGAACAGAGAGAGAGAGAGAGAGAGAGAGAGAGAGAAGAGGAGAGAGAGATACAGATAGATAAAGAGAGAGTCAGAGAACAGAGAGAGAGAAGAGGGAGAAGAGAGAGAGAGAGAGAGAGAGAGAGAGAGAGAGAGAGAGAGAGAGAGAGTGAAAAAGAGAGAGAGAGAAAGGGAGAGAGGAGAAACCCCAGATTAGACAGAGCGGATGTTTACAGCCTAGCTGATGCCAGAGACACTAAGCATTCAGGCTTTTCTTGTTGTGATTGACCGGGTGTAACCCAAGCCTCTAGTGATCGACTGAGTGACTGAGTGTTATATGAAGCCAGAAACCAGGCAGTACTAAATAGAAGCTTGTCTGTGATTGACAGTGTAAAGCAGCAGTAAGCAAGGCAGCAGCCTTCACCGCTGTGGCCCAGATGTCAATTCTCCCTCCGTGGACTTCCCCCTACCCCACTGCCATGAAAAACACTGTGTCCAGTCAGCAATGTCCCTCAGCAAATCTTGGCCTGGGGTGACCTATACTGTCCTGGGGTGACCTAAACTGGCCTGGCCTGGGGTGACCTATACTGGCCTGGGGGGACCTATACTGGCCTGGGGTGACCTATACTGGCCTGGGGTGACCTATACTGGCCTGGCCTGGAGTGACCTATACTTTCCTGGCCTGGGGTGACCTATACTGGCCTGGGGTGACCTATACTGGCCTGGGGTGACCTATACTGGCTGCAGGCCAAATAAACATGGAGCATGGAGACTGAAAAAGTAGGGAGGAGCCTGATTTACCAAGCCAATTTTATTTTACTCCTGGGGAATGCCCCTGTGCATTCTGTACATGGAAGTTCTGGAATAAAGACGTTGTTGAACTTTTAACCTTTCACCATTCAGTTGGAAGTCACCATTCAATGACATTCTGCTACAGCACTCTAGACCAAAATTACACGCTGCTCTGTCGCCCACAATTACAATGTTCTGATCATCTGAAGGGAAGTCACATAGGATGACTCCTGTGGCCGCTCGCCGGCTGAGAGGGAACGTACATCCCCTCAATCAGACAAGAGGCTGAGGGGGAACGTACATCCCCTCAATCAGACAGAGGCTGAAAGGGAACGTACATCCCCTCAATCAGACAGAGGCTGAGAGGGAACGTACATCCCCTCAATCAGACAGAGGCTGAGAGGGAACGTACATCCCCTCAATTAGACAGAGGCTGAGAGGGAACGTACATCCCCTCAATTAGACAGAGGCTGAGAGGGAACGTACATCCCCTCAATTAGACAGAGGCTGAGAGGGAACGTACATCCCCTCAATTAGACAGAGGCTGAGAGGGAACGTACATCCCCTCAATCAGACAGAGGCTGAGAGGGAACGTACATCCCCTCAATCAGACAGAGGCTGAGAGGGAACGTACATCCCCTCAATCAGACAAGAGGCTGCGTCCCAAATATATCCCTATTCCCTTCATCGTGCACTACGTTTGACCAGGGCCCATAGGACTCTATAGGGAATAGGGTGCCATTTGGGATGCATAAAGAGTTTGCTAGTGTATTACACAGTAGTCAGTCAAGGAGATGTTATTCAGCTCGTCAGTGTCCAAACCGCTGAATGACACGAGCGTTGAAATCAGGGTAGGAGCGTGATTTAAAATCGAAATATTACTTCCTCTAACTAACTCAGGGCATGGAGTGTGATTTCAAGTCAAAATATTACTTCCTCTAACTAAATTGCTGTAGCCTAAATCGCTTTCCATATTCAACCTAAACCACCATCTACCCCGGAGGTATGACAGACAGTCATTTCGATGTGTATAATTTCCTGCTTTAAGCAGTGAGGAGGAACACACCCGGCAGCTGACTGAGAGGAACGCACTGGAGGACCTAGTCTGCGTCCCCCAAATGGCACCCTATTCCCTATATAGTGCAGTAGGGCTCTGGTCAAAAGTAGTGCACTACATAGGGAATAGGGTGCCATTTGAGACGTGAGACGCACACCTAGGCTATGTCCTAATTATCTCTCCTTCCTCCTAAAGTGTGCACTTGTTCACTTCCCTTAAAGCCCCAATGCAGTCTTTTTAATGTTATTTTTTAAAATCATCACTGTATGTCTAATAAATCACTGTGTTTGTTTATTTCATGTAAATAACTCCAAATATATTTTTGATCATTTATATCCCTGAGCATCCTTTTGCCATTGAAATGCGCAGTCCGATCGTATGGGCGTCAATACATATTTTTATTTGTTTACATACACGGCCCTGATTGGCGGATAGGATCGTCTAGACTCGAGCAGGGGTCTCCAACTGGTCGATCCCCAGCTACCAGTAGCACGCAGCCCACCTATGAGTGTCTCCCCAAACAATTTGAAAGTACTTGCAATTTTGACGTGTTCCAATGCAAACTGTCATAAACAAACCTCACAAGTATCAGACACCGCGAGCTCCCAGCTACTATCTAATCAACGCAACATTGACATTATCCCACCCCTGGTTAGCCACTATTGGCTTAAAAAGCTCAACCAAAAACAATATCTGCCAATTAATTTCCAGCAATATTGCCCCTGTCTGTCTGTGTGGTGTGAGCGTTTGTCTATCACTCCGTGTGTAGCCAGTTGATGTGATAACCGTCTTGTGGGTTGACAGAAATACTTTCCCCAAAAACATTCTCAATTAAATGTTAACTGCAAAGTAGGCTTACCTGGCAGAAGTATTTAATGAGTAGATGTAATTTGTATCTATAATTTGTTATTTGCTAACTTTGCCATGAAATGAGCAGGAGCAGTACAGAACCATTGCTAGACCGGCGTGTTAGACCGCACGTTCTTCACTCGCTAGACATATGCATTTAAAGGGCCAGATGCCCCATTAAAGAGGAATTACACAAAACAATCAAAATTGTTCCAGACCTGAAGAAAAAAAAAAGGTATTCTGATGCGATGTAAGCATTAACATGGACTCAGAACATCAAATGTTGTTGTTCCTCTATGAACAATTGTTATTTTGAGAGTGAAAAACTAAAAAACGGAAAAAACATAAACAGAATTTGGGGAAAAAAATCACAGATTTTATAGGGCCCCCATTAGGGTTGTTTATCAACCATTATTTTACCAGGTCTATTGACAGAAAACATACTGCACTACTTTCTCTTGTACACTAAGGACTTGGGAAGAGTTGCAGGCAAAAAAAAAAAAAAAAAAGCTCTTATACTAAAAAGGACAATATCATAATTTTCATAATTTGAGAGTGTTATTTCGACCTCAAAGTGTGGAAATATCATTAAAAAAACTGGAAAAGCACATTTTTGACTGCACTGCCCTTTTAACTAATTTGAAAGGAGATGACTGGTGAAATATGGTGCAGATTCCCACTAGCCCATCCCTGCACCGATCCAATGCTTTTAGATTTGTGGGAAGTACTGAACGAATGCACACTTCAGCAGAAAGTAGACTCGCCTCCAGCCGTTCTAAATTCGGCAAATCATGTCAAGCAACACAAGACTATGGAGGACCAAACGTATGCACGCATAGCGGTGCGTGCCTTTGGATAACAGGGTCGGTTACATGGTATGTACTGCTAGGCCTGTTTCAATGGAGGATCAGAAGGCCGGAGAGCTGAGCGATAGATCGATGGAGTCAGTACTGGTGTGCAGGAGGGGATTTCAGCTCTTTAGAGGCATCAAACACACCAACAGACTGACCTCTATCTAAATTGACTGCTGTAAAATCCCCCCCATTATAGGCCTCAAAAGTTGCGTCCCAAATGGCACCCTACTCTCTACATAGCGCACACTACTTTTGACCAAAGCCCTATAGGCCATGGTCAAAAGTAGCGCACTATATAGGGACTAGGGTACCATTTGGGATGCAGAGAAAAGCACTCTACTAGTGGGAGGCCTGGCATCAAACAGCTCCTCTCAGTGAAATCATAAAACCATCAACGACCCCAGCTATGAGCAGATGAGATGGGCAGCTAGCCATAATAACATACACATGCCATGAGACATTACAACTTAATAAGCCTGTGTTGTACATAATGACAATCTGACATGCTCAACTCTTACAATAAATATTTGGGTTAATAAACCCACCCACTAACTTTTAGAAACATGTAACAGTACACACAGGTAGCCAAGTATTAAAGCAAAACAGTAGCAGCCATAGCAGAGAGTCATACCCTATGTTTCACTGCCTCTGCCTCTGATTTCTGCAGCGTTCCATCTAACAGTTTAGGAATTATGAGTGGGAGGCTGTAGCAGGAGTTTGGCACAGTCATGTGGGTTAATGATTAACGAAAGATAATATAAACATTTCCAGCTAAACTGTGTCTGATATATATACAGTACCAGTCAAAAGTTTGGACACACCTACTCATTCCAGGGTTTTTCTTAATTTTTACTATTTTTTACACTCTGCGGTCCGACTCATCCCAAACCATCTCAATTGGGTTGAGGTCGGGGGATTGTGGAGGCCAAGTCATCTGATGCAGCACTCCATCACTCTCCTTCTTGGTAAAATAGTCCTTACACAGCCTGGAGGTGTGTTGGGTCATTGTCCTGTTGAAAAACATATGATAGTCCCACTAAGCCCAAACCAGATGAGATGGCGTATCGCTGCAGAATGCTGTGGTAGCCATGCTGGTTAAGTGTGCCTTGAAGTCTAAATAAATCACAGACAGTGTCACCAGCAAAGCACCCCCACACCATCACACCTCCTCTTCCATGCTTTACGGTGGGAACTACACATGCAGAGATCATCCGTTCACCCACACCACGTCTCACAAAGACACGGCGGTTGGAACCAAAAATCTTCCATTTGGACTCCAGACCAAAGGACACATTTCCACCGGTCTAATGTCCATTGCTTGTATTTCTTGGCCCAAGCAAGTCTCTTCTTCTTATTGGTGTCCTTTAGTAATGGTTTCTTTGCAGCAATTCGACCATGAAGGCCTGATTCACACAGTCTCTTCTGAACAGCTGATGTTGAGATGTGTCTGTTACTTGAACTCTGTGAAGCATTTATTTGGGCTGCAATTTCTGAGGCTGGTAACTCTAATGAACTTATCCTCTGCAGCAGAGGTAACTCTGGGTCTTCCATTCCTGTGGCGGTCCTCATGAGAGCCAGTTTCATCATAGCACTTGATGGTTTTTGCGACTGCACTTGAAGAAACGTTCAAAGTTCTTGAAATGTTCCATATTGACTGACCTTCATGTCTTAAAGTAATGATGGACTGTCGTTTCTCTTTGCTTATTTGAGCTTTTCTTGCCATAATATGGACTTGGTCTTTTACAAAATAGGGCTATCTTCTGTATACCCCCACTACCTTGTCCCAACACAACTAATTGGCTCAAACGCATTAAGAAGGAAAGAAATTCCACAAATTAACATTTAAGAAGGCACACCTGTTAAGTGAAATGCATTCCAGGTGACTACTTCATGAAGCTGGCTGAGAGAATGCCAGTTGTGTGCAAAGCTGTCATCAAGGCAAAGGGTGGCTATTTGAAGAATCTCAAATATAAAATATATTTGTTTGGTTACTACATGATTCCATATGTGTTATTTCATTGTTTTGAAGTCTTCACTATTATTCTACAATGTAAGAAATTGTAAAAAATAAAGAAAACCCCTTGAATGAGTAGGTTTGTCCAACATTTTGACTGGTAGTGTATATAAACTCTAAATAGAAAGGTGTTCCTGTAATAATTTCCACAGTATCTGACAACAACTAGAAGAGTAGAGAAAGAGGATAGAAACAATGTGTCTCAGTGTTTCAATGTTATTAGAGTAGACTGTTATGACACAAACACAACACTCTACTGACTGCATCACTACTACTGCTGATATAAAAGAGGAAGTTACTGTAGTCGCTGTACAGAAGCTTCCCTGCAGGATGAAGTGTTCCTTTCTTAAAAAACGTTAGGTGGTGTGTATGTGTGTGTGTGTGTGTGTGTGTGTGTGTGTGTGTGTGTGTGTGTGTGTGTGTGTATGTGTGTGTGTGTGTGTGTGTGTCTTTGTGTAAAGCCTCAGTATTTGACAAAAACCCAGAATTGTGTTTATTCTGCAGGGCGTTACAAGGTGACCTTTTGACGCACCTCTCTCTGTCTCTCTGTCACCTCGTGAACGGCTAATTTTGGGGAAGTTGTCTCTAACTGACACCACCGAGTGCAGACACCACCGAGCTCAGAGCATAAAGATAAAGGGTTCAAAGATAACAAGCCACATGCAGAACAATTCCCATAGAAGAATGGCTCCATGGCTCTGCTTACAAATGAATATCACCTGCATTCATTTACACAGGAGGCAAGTGTAGCCTATCATATCAGACACAGTGTATATCTGTGTATCAATGATTTAAGAATAACACACACACACAGACTATATAAAGAGTTCAATGAAAATTGAATAATGTTATTTTCATACAAGTTCTCTACTGGTTCCTATCTGATACAGATCTCAACATGGACATATGCAAACCACTTTATGAGGCCCAGATAGGAAGAAGCATGCAAAACACATAAAAGGAAACAACTGTGCTTTCTGTACCAAAACAGAGAGGTGAGAAGAGGTGCACTACACTACTAGCAGTGTAATAACCTAGCATTATTATGGCACATCATCTCCTGAGTACTAACACGCAGTTGGACCAGAAGAAAGCACTTATAGGATAAATTCTCACAGCAGTCGCTCACTATCTATGGAATCCTGATTCACTTAAAATTGGTCCTACAAGAAACAAAACATGACCTACATTTCAACTCCATTAGCCTATTGACTTATTAAAATATATACTACTGCAGGACATGGTTCCTTTTTTTGTATTGGTTTAGGAAAATTAAACACATTATGTGTAAGGTTGGGAACCATCATTAACCAACAAGCTATGCAAATTCAGCTCGAAACAAATTCAGTCATGACACACAAAGGTAAAGAAGGAGAGAGTTTAAATACAATACACACCTGGTCAGAAGAGTCATGTGGTCGAGAAATATTGCTGCATGTTGGCGATTAGGCCCTATGAAGCCGATACTATTTATAATAGTCAATGACGCATTCCTCATAATAAACATTATTGACTTAGTTTACATTAAAATACAAAATAGGAAATATTTAATAGCAATTTGATCAAAACTTTCGTCCATACAACGACTAGTTCGCTTGTTTCAAAACAATCAACGTTTGAAACTTCTCATTTCTATTAATATTAGTCTCCCCTTCACCAAAGACGAAGAGCTTCTATCATCAAAGATGCTTTAAAACACAGAACAGACTACCTACCTGTGCTGCGTTTTGTTGAAGAACAGCGCATCGCATCGAATACAACCGGCATTTATCGTTCATCGGCACACTGTTCTAATCTCACAATTCACTCATTGAAATAATCTATTCAATCGTTAGAATAAACCCCCTCGTCAAACATAGTCCACGGATAATATAAACAACGTGAAGGTAAAATACTCACCACATATAATTTCATTGCTGGCTGTGGTCTCATAATGTGAGCGCTCATCTCTGTCTCCTCTGTTGTAGAAATCCGTTAGGACGAGACGAGGTTGTTTCCATACTTATACTTAGGAAGTGTGCCCACCCACTTTGGTGGCATTACGACTAGCGGGCTTCTTCGCTTTGCTTTCTTACAGGGTTTCTCCCTAAAATAAATGCATACTTGCTATGATTGCGTCATCACTTACGTATACTACAGAGGCAGGTTTTTAGAACATCCACTTATGGCCTAGCAATGGAAATTAAAATTAATTGTTTACAATTTGATTTATCATGCCGTTAACTCATATGAACCAATAGCCTAATAAGTTATTTAAAAAATACTTATTAAAATAATTACATGAACAAAGCAGGGCATTGATCATTCTTGCCTAATACCTGTAATGCCTAATATATTGGTTATTGTTGTCTCCTTCCCTGGACGGGGAAGACAAGGGATTGGTCCAGAGAGAGGTTGGGTGACATGTGTCAAGCCCATCTTGAGAAGACAACAACCTCACAGAGGATGAACCATATCCATAAAAAATACCTAACATATTTCCTGGTATATTACAGACAGAACGTCATATACTGTACAGTGAGTCCCTTCACAAAGTATTCATACCCCTTGACTTATTCCACATTTTGTTGTGTTACAGCCTGAATTCAAAATATTAAAAAATCTCACCCATCTACACAGAATATCTCATAATGACAAAGTGAAAAGACGGGTTTTTAGATGTTTTTTTCTCTCCAATTTTATTGAAAAGGAAATACAGAAATATCTAATTTACATAAGTATTCACATTCCTGAGTCAATACATGTTAGTATCACCTTTGGCAGCAATTAAAGCTGTGAGTCTTTCTGGGTAAGTCTCTAAGAGCTTTGCACACCTGGATTGTCTCCCAGTGTCTATTGGAAAGCAGACTGAACCAGGTTTTCCTCCAAGATTTTGCCTGTGCTTAGCTCCATTCCGTTTGTTTTTATCCTAAAAAACTCTCTAGTCCTTGCCTATAACAAGCATACCCATAACATGATGCAGCCACCACCATGCTTGAAAATATGAAGTGGTACTCAGTGATGTGTTGTGTTGGATTTGCCCCAAACATAAAGCTTTGTATTCAGGACATAAAGTGTATTTCTTTGCCACATTTTTATGCGGCAAAGAAATTCTTTGCCACAGGATGCATGTTTTGGAATATTTTTTATTCTGTACAGGCTTCATTCTTTCCACTCTGTCATGTAGGTTAGTATTGTGGCGTAACTACAATGTTGTTGATCCATCCTCAGTTTTCTCCTATCACAGCCATTAAACTCTGTAACTGTTTTAAAGTCACCATTGGCCTCATGGTGAAATCCCTGAGCGGTTTCTTTCCTCTCCGGCAACTGAGTTAGGAAGGACAGCTGTATCTTTGTAGTGACTGGGTGTATTGATACACCATCCAAAGTGTAATTAATAACTTCAACATGCTCAAAGGGATATTCAATGTCTGCTTTTTTTAAAACTCTTCTCAACTGAGGGACCTTACAGATAATTGTATGTGTGGTGTGGGGTACAGAGAGGAGGTAGTCATTCAAAAATCATGTTAAACACTATTATTGCACACAGAGTGAGTCCATGCAACTTACTATGTGACTTGTTAAGCACATCTTTACTCCTGAACATATTGAGGTTTGCCATAACAAAAGGGTCGAATACTTATTGACTCAAGACATTTCAGCTTTTCAATATTTTTTTTATTTTTTTTTAAGTATAAAAACATAATTCCACTTTGACATTATGGGGTATTGTGTGTAGGCCAGTAACACAACATCTCAATTTAATCCATTTTAAATTCAGGCTGTAACACAACAAAATATGTAAAAAGTCAAGGGGTGTGAATACTTTCTGAAGGCACTGTACTGTATATCTGGTATTTGTAATCAAGTTCAAATTAATTATGGCTAAACCTCCTCTCACCCTAGAGTTATTGACTATGCAAATACTATGTACAGGTATTAGAGAAAGTAGGACTGGGATTTATGAGGTGGAAATCTGGGAAGTGATCATTTGTATAGTTTGTAAAGTATAGTTGTTCTCCTTGGGTCGCACCAGACCATTCAAACTGCAGCGCTGGAAGACAATATGGGACCTTTACAACCTCTGGTCCCTGATTACTGTATTACTACCTTTCTATACCAGGACACCGCGTCCCAAATGGCACCCTATTCTCTTTGGCGTGCACTACTTTTGACCAGGGCCCACAGGACTCTATGTATGGGATAGGGTGCCATTTGGATCTCAGCATGTAGTTCCCCTCTGCCCTGCTACAGGTCACAGGTGATGTCAACAGCTGCTTGTAAAAACACTTGAATGTTCAAAACATTATTGTCCGTTCTTTTTAGGAACAGGAATTAGTCTTTGTGTTACAGGCATGTGGCTCATGCACGTAGGATACACGCAGACAGAAAACATAAACAGTATGTCTAAATTCTATTAAGTTTCAGTGTTATAATAAAATATGTTTGTGACGTCTTTCTGATGGACTTATTCCTATAACTGCACTGACTGTGAATCACTCTGGATAAGAGCGTCTGCTAAATAACCAAAATGTCAATGTAAAATGTCAATGTGAGTGTCAACTTCCGCCTAAAGATATTAACATATTCCTAAAGATATTAACATATTCCTAAAGATATTAACATATTCCTAAAGATATTAACATATTCCTGAACCCTAATAGTTCCTCCCTATTTCCATACTACACCTTTATCTGATTGACATTTAGTTGCTGTGGAGTTTAAATGTTTATTGGCCTACTCTTACAACTCAACCAATTTAGATCAAACGTTATAATAGTTAATGTATAATTTATTTTCATAATAAATACAGTTATTCTGTCTGGACAATAATGTAGAGTCCATAGCCATTACTCACTATAGCATTGGTATGAATAAAATGAAATGGTCCAGGATAAAAAAAAAAAAAGCAGTTTTGTCTGACTTTTAGCTGGAATATTTATGTATTGACTGACATGAGTTTATTTGACCTAGCATTCGTTATCATTATTTTGCATGTGTAGTGTCCATGCTATCATAATTATATATATCATAATATATCATAACATATCATAATAATATATCATAATATATGCCATTTAGCAAATTCGTATGGGAATCGAAAACACGATCCTGGTGTTGCAAGCGCCATGGACAACCAACTGAGCCACAGAGGACCCTTGAGCAACGCACTTAACCTCCAACATACTGTCAGGTCCAAAATTATTGCCATCTGTGTTTTCAATTCCTTTCAATACCTCCACTTGCTAGGATAATGGCACTGAGCCTTTTTCTCAAATGTTTTATAAGATTGGAGAACACATTGAGAGGGATCTTAGACCATTCCTCCATACAGAATCTACGCTTATGGACTGCCTTCTTCAATTCAACCACAGGGTTTTAATGGGGTTTAAGTCAGGAGACTGGATGGCCATTTTAAAATGTTGATTTTGTGGTCAGTTAACCATTTCTTTGTGGATTTTGATGTGTGCTTGGGGTTATTGTCTTACTGGAAGATCAACTTGTGGCCAAGTTTCAGGCTCATGGCAGAGGCAACCAGGTTTTTGGCTAAAATGTCCTGGTACTGTGTAAAGTTCATGATGCTGTTGACCTTAACAAGAGCACTGTCACACCCTGGCTCTGGGACTCTATATGTTGAGCCAGGGTGTGTTCATTCTATGTGTTGTATTTCTTTGTTGGGAGTTCTAGTTGGTTTATTTCTATGTTGGCCTGAGTGACTCCCAATCAGAGGCAACGAGTGTCAGCTGTGGCTGGTTGTCTCTGATTGGGAGCCATATTTAAACTGTCGGTTTTCCCTTAGTGTTTGTGGGATCTTGTTCCAGTTGGTTGTGTTTAGACTTAGGACGTCACGGTATCGTTTGTTGTTTTGTTATTCGTGTGTGCACTTTAATTTAATAAAGTATGTTCGCTCAACACGCTGCGCCTTGGTCTACTCGATACGACGATCGTGACAAGCACCAGGACCAGTGGAAGCAAAATAGCCCCATAACATCAAAGATCCACCATCATATTTTACAGTAGGTATGGGGTTATTTTCTGCATATGAATCTTTCTTTCGACGCCAAATCCACCACTGGTGTGCATGGCCAAAGAGATTTATTTTCAAGTCATCCAACAAAATGTAAACGCCTGGAGTTTGCTAAACGGCGTTGGCAATTGGATTGGAACCGGTGCTATGGTCAGATGACATGAAAATTGAGTTCTGAAAATAGCGCAGGCGAAGGCTATCAAGGATCTGGAAAGATTCTGTATGAAAGAATGGTCTAAGATCCATCCCAATGTATTCTCCAATCTCATAAAATATTTTAGAAAAGGCTGTGTCGTTATCTTGGCAAGGTGAGGCAACAAAGGTATTAAAAACATGGCTGCCAATCATTTAGACTCCTATCTTTTTTATGTTTCTTTTTTATATTACTTATATTACTAAACAAAATCTCTTTCTCTGAGCAATTGTATTATTATAAAATAATATAATTTACCACATTTGTGGAGCATACAATATAGCTCAGTATTGGTACCATCTATGTTATAGTTATTATTGCTAACCTGTATCAATGGTGTCATTAAATATGGACTTGACTGTACATGGCTCCAGGGGTGCTGTGTGTGTGTGTGTGTGTCTGTGTGTGTGTGAGATCAGTGCAGAAGACAACTGTCAGTCTCTCCAGAGCTGCACTAAGAGTTCTAAAGTACTATTCTAAAAGTTATATTCTATAGGTTGGTTCTTGCTCCTCAGTCACAGGGATCATCAGACAATCGTGACTCACAGAGTGGTGACGTACCAGACAGATGACGTAGAAAACCTATAACAGTACGTACCAGACCTACAGTCTACGTAGTTAGAGAGACTGTAGCCTCATCCTCGTAGGCAGGGAGGGAAACCTCGGCTGTGAAGTCAGAACACCACAACTACAACACAACGGTAGCTGGAGACATCCTACACATGACATCACGGCAGTCACACCACAACTCCAGCGTAATGGAAGCTGGACATCCTGCACACGACAACACGGCATCAGTGACGCGTGGACGAGGCGTGGACGCCTTGTCGGCTGTCCCGTGGTGAGGTCTGGTGAGGTCTCTCTCCTGACACCAACGGACTCACAAAGGAGACGAGGTAAACCATCTACTATACAGCTTAGCCATGTCCCTCTGACCAAGTGGAAACCCTTTTACCCACACACCAATTACACATCACAATACTGCACCCTTTGGTGGCTAGCCTAGCAGCACTATTTTCACAAACTAGACTGCTGGCCTTGGCCCATGAATAACTCCTGGGCTGCGTCCCAAATGACCCCCTATTTCCTATATAGTGCACTACATTTCACCAGGGCCCATAGGGCTATAGTCAAAAGTAGTGCACTATATACGGAATAGGGTGCCATTTGGGACACATCCCTACAACTACTATGAGTTTGTGATTTATCTTTGCTACTTTTGGAAGTGGCCGACGCCAGAGCTTTAAATCGGGATCTTAGTAACGTTTGCTGTAATTTACAATTTGTCATATGCAAAAGTTCGTGTCACATGCGTTCGTTGGCTAAATTTTTGTGTTTCGATTCTGCAGCATGCAGCAATCTCTGATTTAAATACAAAATATTATTTATCCTGCATCGCAAAGAGGGTTAAGGGGCCAAGTGGCACCCTCTTCCCTGTGAAGTGCACTACTTTTGATCAAGGCCCATAGGGCTCTAGTCAAAAGTAGTGCACTGTATAGGGATTGGGTGCCACTTGGGGACACAACTAAGGAATCTCATGCCATCTCATTTGCATCTTCTACAGCTGATATGAGAGGGTTCACTCTTCCTTTTGTTTAGCCATTCGTTCCCATGTGTTCCTGTTAGCCTGCAAAGCTAACCAAACACAATTCATTTCCATAACAGATCTCATGAATGAATGGAAAAAGGAACCTTAACTGATTGCTGGCCTCTAGCCCTGAACAACAGTATGTTGTGTGAAAGAGAGCCTGGTTCAACCTGAACAACAGTCTGTTGTGTGAGAGAGAGCCTGGTTCAACCTGAACAACAGTCTGTTGTGTGAGAGAGAGCCTGGTACAACCTGAACAACAGTCTGTTGTGTGAGAGAAAGCCTGGTTCAACCTGAACAACAGTCTGTTGTGTGAGAGAGAGCCTGGTACAACCTGAACAACAGTCTGTTGTGTGAGAGAGAGCCTGGTACAACCTGAACAACAGTCTGTTGTGTGAGAGAGAGCCTGGTTCAACCTGAACAACAGTCTTGTGTGAGAGAGAGCCTGGTACAACCTGAACAACAGTCTGTTGTGTGAGAGAGAGCCTGGTTCAACCTGAACAACAGTCTGTTGTGTGAGAGAGAGCCTGGTTCAACCTGAACAACAGTCTTGTGTGAGAGAGAGCCTGGTACAACCTGAACAACAGTCTGTTGTGTGAGAGAGAGCCTGGTTCAACCTGAACAACAGTCTGTTGTGTGAGAGAGAGCCTGGTACAACCTGAACAACAGTCTGTTGTGTGAGAGAGAGCCTGGTTCAACCTGAACAACAGTCTGTTGTGTGAGAGAGAGCCTGGTACAACCTGAACAACAGTCTGTTGTGTGAGAGAGAGCCTGGTACAACCTGAACAACAGTCTGTTGTGTGAGAGAGAGCCTGGTTCAACCTGAACAACAGTCTTGTGTGAGAGAGAGCCTGGTACAACCTGAACAACAGTCTGTTGTGTGAGAGAGAGCCTGGTACAACCTGAACAACAGTCTGTTGTGTGAGAGAGAGCCTGGTTCAACCTGAACACTATAGGCAGAATCCCTCACTGAGAAGAATAGTTTAGCAGTATGTTACGTATTAAATAAAACTGGAAACACTGGATAAATATAATTTATCACCCAATCTAATAATAGAAATGCACAAAGATCAAACTATTTACACAACATTCAAAGATCATGTTACCATATTACACAAAGGTCTATTTGTAAATGTGTTGATCTTTTCTTCTACGTACATGAGAGAGAGAGATCCGTTTTCAGACAGTGAGTGGATGGAGAGACTGACACAGTCATATGCCAGATAGCACAAGTTGAAGTCTCTCTGGCCTGTCAATTGCATGCGTGGTAGACTCAGGCGGGAATTATATTGGCCAGGCCCAGGGCTATAGTAGGTTTGGTGGAGGACGGGAGGTATTACCAACCAACCCCTTGGCCTGCGGCGGGGTGGCCAGACCAGACCTCGGCCGGCTGGACACACAGCGTAGAGGATCCATGTGAGCTCTGTGACCTTCTCATGTTCTCCTTCGCCGGAGCCTTGCGGTCTTCCTCAGAGTTCTCATTTCGCCATGTTTTTCATCTCTCAGTTTCCATGCCTTTCGAACATAAATCAACCGGACAACACTTTATGTCTACGTCCCAAATGGCACCCTATTCCCTATATAGTGCACTACTTTTGACAATGGGCTCTGGTTAAAAGCAGTGCATTACATAGGGAATAGGGTGCCATTTGGGACACAACCTATTTGTGCTTGACGTAACGTCACAAAGGCATTTGAAATGAGGGATCAATATGGGGCATGTCTTCTGACGAGGCTTCCAGCCATCACCCTGCTGTGGTGTCTGTGCCAGTTAAAGCAGTGAGTCACATGACATCTTTGGAAGAAATAACACTGGAACTCCATCCGAAAAGTTAAACGGCAGCTGATGTGGTGGTTGCCTTTTCTCTTGCTGTGGTGTTTTTGAAATGATTTAGGGGAAACTGTACACTTAACAGTGATGCACGCATTGAGGAGGAACGGAAGTACCTATTTACACTACCGTTCAAAAGTTTGCAAATTTTTTGTCCATTAAAATAACATCAAATTGATCAGAAATACAGCGTAGACATTGTTAATGTTGTAAACGGCTATTGTAGCTGTAAACGGCTGATTTTTAATGGAATATCTACATAGGCGTACAGAGGCCCATTATCAGCAACCATCAGTCCTGTGTTCCAATGGCATGTTGTGTTTGCTAATCCAAGTTTATAATTTTAAAAGGCTAATAGATCATTAGAAAACCCTTTCACAATTATGTTAGCACAGCTGAAAACTGTTGTGCTGATTAAAGAAGCAATAAAACTGTCCTTCTTGAGACTAGTTGAGTATCTGGAGCATCAGCAATTGTGGGTCCTCAACTGGCAGCTTCATTAAATAGTACCCGCAAAACACCAGTCTCAACGTCAACAGTGAAGAGGCTAGTCCGGGATGCTGACCTTCAGAGTTGCAAAGAAAAAGCCATATCTCAGACTGGCCAATAAAAAGAAAAGATTAAGATGGGCAAAATAACACAGACACTGGACTTTTTCTTTGCAACTCTGCCTAGAAGGTCAGCATCCCGGAGTCGCCTCTTCACTGTTGACGTTGAGACTGGTGTTTTGCGGGTACTATTTAATGAAGCTGCCAGTTGAGGACATGTGAGGCGTCTGTTTCTCAAACTAGACACTAATGTATTTGTCCTCTTGCTCAGTTGTGCACCGGGGCCTCCCACTCCTCTTTCTATTCTGGTTAGAGCCTGTTTGCGCTGTTCTGTGAAGGGAGTAGTACACAGCGTTGTACGAGATCTTCAGTTTCATGGCAATTTCTCGCATGGAATAGCCTTCATTTCTCAGAACAAGAATAGACTGACGAGTTTCAGAAGAACGTTTTTTGTTTCTAGCCATTTTGAGCCTGTAATCGATCCTACAATTGCTGATGCTTCAGATACTCAACTAGTCTCAAGAAGGACAGTTTTATTGCTTCTTTAATCAGCACAACAGTTTTCAGCTGTGCTAACATAATTGCAAAAGGGTTTTCTAATGATCAATTAGCCTTTTAAAATGATAAACTTGGATTAGCAAACACAACGTGCCATTGGAACAGATTGTGGACTACAGGAAAAAAGAGGACTGAGCACACCCCCATTCTCATCGACGGGGCTGTAGTGGAACAGGTTGAGAGCTTCAAGTTCCTTGGTGTCCACATCACCAACGAACTATCATGGTCCAAACACACCAAGACAGTCGTGAAGAGGGCACGACAAAGCCTATTCCCCAGGAGACTGAAAGATTTGGCATGGGTCCTCAGATCCTCAAAAAAATTATACAGCTGCACCATCGAGAGCATCCTGACTGGTTGCATCACCGCCTGGTATGGCAACTGCTTGGTCTCCGACCGCAAGGCACTACAGAGAGTAGTGCGTACGGCCCAGTACATCACTGGGGCCAAGCTTCCTGCCATCCAGGACCTCTATACCAGGCGGTGTCAGAGGAAGGCCCTCAAAATTGTCAAAGACTCCAGCCACCCTAGTCATAGACTGTTCTCTCTGCTACCGCACGGCAAGCGGTACCGGAGTGCCAAGTCTAGGTCCAAAAGACTTCTCAACAGCTTCTACCCCCAAGCCATAAGACTCCTGAACAGCTAATCATGGCTACCCGGACTATTTGCACTGCCCCCCCACCCCATCCTTTTTACGCTGCTGCTACTCTGTTAATTATTTATGCATAGTCACTTTAACTCTACCCATATGTACATATTACTTCAACTACCTCAACTAGCCGGTGCCCCCGCACATTGACTCTGCACCGGTACCCCCCTGTATATATAGCCTCCCTACTGTTCTTTTATTTTACTTCTGCTCTTTTTTTTTCTCAACACTTTTTTTTGTTGTTGTTTTATTTTTACTTTTTTTGTTAAAAATAAATGCACTGTTGGTTAAGGGCTGTAAGTAAGCATTTCACTGTAATGTCTGCACCTGTTGTATTCGGCGCATGTGACCAATAAAATTTGATTTGATTTGATTTGAACACAGGACTGATGGTTGCTGATAATGGGCCTCTGTACGCCTATGTGGATATTCCATTAGAAATCAGCCGTTTCCAGCTACAATAGCCATTTACAACATTAACAATGTCTACACTGTATTTCTGATCAATTTGATGTTATTTTAATGGACAAAAAAATTGCTTTTCTTTCGAAAACAAGGACATTTCTAAGTGACCCCAAACTTTTGAACGGTAGTGTATGTGCTGTTGGGTTGTTTGTTAGTTGAATTGTTTGTTTCTTTGTTTGTCAATGATTACATTTCAAATGGGTTAGATGTTTGGAAATGAGTTAAAATGTGATTCAAGCATTAATTAATTAATACCAAAAGTCTGGCCCAAGAGAGTTAATGAAGCAACCAGAACACGTCCAGATGGAGCCAGGCTGGGAGAGGTCAGCATGAACTATGGAGACCATAGTTAGCCGTGAGCCAATGGAACAACCTTGAGATTCCTAGGCATAACTATGCTGTCCCTTATTAGCGCGCTAAACACGAAACGCTTTAAATTCTTAATTATGTCCTCCAGCTATATCAAAACCAGCTCACATCCTGCTATGTCCTCCAGCCATATCAAAACCAGCTCACATCCTGCTATGTCCTCCAGCCATATCAAAACCAGCTCACATCCTGCTATGTCCTCCAGCCATATCAAAACCAGCTAACATCCTGCTATGTCCTCCAGCCATATCAAAACCAGCTAACATTCTGCTATGTCCTCCAGCCATATCAAAACCAGCTAACATCCTGCTATGTCCTCCAGCCATATCAAAACCAGCTAACATCCTGCTATTTCCTCCAGCCATATCAAAACCAGCTAACATCCTGCTATGTCCTCCAGCCATATCAAAACCAGCTAACATCCTGCTATGTCCTCCAGCCATATCAAAACCAGCTAACATCCTGCTATGTCCTCCAGCCATATCAAAACCAGCTAACATCCTGCTTCATATCTAATAGTGAAGTGCTAGTTCTCTAAAATCAAAGCTTGTCAGATGAAGTAACGGGTGTGCTTCAAAGATCCAGTTTGTGGTTTAGTGAGACTATCCTATACTGACTGACTGAATGTGTTGCCGTAGAAACAATCAGTTTATTGTTTTGCATAATAAATTATCCTCCTGAGCTGAGTCATCAGCCATGATAAACACAGTGATATGCACTAGACCATGGATTATATGTCTAACACAGTAGCAACGGCTCTGAATGAGCCGTTTAACAGACATTTCTTGCCGGGAATGTGCCAATATGTATTTCAAACAAACTTGAAATGGAAGTAAGTGAGCTTCTCTCCAGGAGTAAAACTGATGGTTGAGGAAAGTAAACAAATGAAGGTCACTGCTTGTTGTTTGTTGGTTTAATTGGTTTTATGGGAAGCAACATGAATGTATGTTTTGTGCATAATATTTGCAATCCAAAACTAGAGTCTGGTTGAGCAGTTTCTTCACTGGGGCCACAATCTCCTGTGGAGTCGGACCAAAATAAAGAGCAACTTACTGTGCGGGTACTGTAAGGTTTCACCCCTGAACACTGCAGACCCTCACTAATGAAATAATTACCTTGAAAGCTAATTATAGTCATCGGAAATGGAGCTTGTTGCCTCAGTCTCCAGGATGCCACACATTTGGAGGAGTGCAGTATTTTTATTTCTCACTAAGAAACGTTGAGTCACTAAAATAAATGTGGATCTTTGAGCCGGGATAATCTGGCATTTTAGTGAAACTGGAGGCAGTGTACTACTCTTCATTCGATAACGGCGAGGTGCGACATTTATAGACAGCACATGATCTACCTCTAAATCAAGCCTGTTGGTGTATCCATTTCCACATTGGGTCTTCCTGACTATGTTTTTCCCAACACTATCTGTGTAAGCATGTTCCATACAGTACACCTCCACAGTTCTCTGGTTACCTTGGAGACACCTCCACAGTTCTCTGGTTTCCTTGGAGACACCTCCACAGCTCTCTGGTTACCTTGGAGACACCTCCACAGTTCTCTGGTTTCCTTGGAGACACCTCCACAGCTGTCTGGTTACCTTGGAGACACCTCCACAGTTTTCTGGTTTCCTTGGAGACACCTCCACAGCTCTCTGGTTACCTTGGAGACACCTCCACAGTTCTCTGGTTACCTTGGAGACACCTCCACAGTTCTCTGGTTTCCTTGGAGACACCTCCATAGCTCTCTGGTTACCTTGGAGACACCTCCACAGTTCTCTGGTTTCCTTGGAGACACCTCCACAGTTCTCTGGTTTCCTTGGAGACACCTCCACAGTTCTCTGGTTTCCTTGGAGACACCTCCACAGCTCTCTGGTTACCTTGGAGACACCTCCATAGTTCTCTGGTTTCCTTGGAGACACCTCCACAGCTCTCTGGTTACCTTGGAGACACCTCCACAGCTCTCTGGTTACCTTGGAGAACATGACAAACAGTCTATAAGTAGCTCTCTAATAAATTACTGGGCGTTCCAGCAACGTCAACAGAGGTCACTTATATCCCAAGGGCTTTCCTAAGACTATCAAAGGGTACCTAAAGACATGGGGCGCATCCCAAATGGCATCCTATTCTCCATGTAGTGCCGTAGGGCTCTGGTCAAAAGTAGTGCAGTATATAGAGAATAGTGTTCCATTTGGGAAACAGACCTAGTCAATGTTTCAGGATCCTTGAGAATTACACTGTAGGTAATCACAGTGCAATTAACAGCTTTAGATACAGCTAGGAGAGACATTACTGAGGGTTGTGTGGGATGGGGGGCTGGGCATCTATACTTACATAACTAATGATATTCTCCCACAGTAAACTATCTGACCTGTCTGTCTCAGCGTAGACACATTCACTGTTATTTTCACTATGTTTTGATTGACCTTCTTTTCTGCACCATTTCCGTTCCATGGCAATTGGATTTTTTGTATTCATGTTTCACATTTCCTATCATTAGACCAGCCAGCCTTTGTACAATGGTCAGACAGGCACATCATAAAGAAAAAGCTTTTCATGGGAAAAGAGGAGTTAATAATGTAAAAGAATTCACAGCAGCAAACAAGCCGGGAATGGTCCTCAGTTTTATCATGACTCAGTCAAATAAAACCATCCTGGAAAATTACTTTCTACAATTATGTTTACTTCCCGGAAATCAAGGCAAGAGGCAAGTCAAGTTTTTTGACTATTCAATGTGCACTACCCACGTACCCTAAACACTGGTATATTGTGCCTTTATACACCCTAAACCCTCGTATATTGTGCCTTTATACACCCTAAACCCTCGTATATTGTGCCTTTATACACCCTAAACCCTCGTATATTGTGCCTTTATATACCCTAAACCCTCGTATATTGTGCCTTTATACACCCTCATACACAGTCATCGTAAATAGACATGATGCCACCCCAGAAGAAATGTAATTAGCTGTGAATCTTCTCAAGGTCTGAACGTTAGTTAACTTCCCCCATTTGCTTTTCTTTCGATTATCCATGATTGTTTTCTGATGACTCGTAGTCCCGGGCAAATTTTACCTCAATGAGCCATAGGATACACAGAATGCAGATTATTCCATACTCAGGATCAGACAGACAGACAGATGCTTTGACTACTGTAAAAAGCCAAACAAGGAGAGCTAAATCAAATGAATTCATTGCCAGTAAAAGGACGTTGAAACTATATTTGTCTGCCGAGGTTTTGTGACTGGAAAGAGAACAGAAGAAACTGTTTAATCCTTCAGTAGAAATTGATAGGTGCAGAATGGAAATAAGTCTCTCATTCAGAAAGAGATCCCGTTCCGAAGGGGAAAGAAATAAATATCAGTGAATGTGCTCCTTGGTTTTCACCACACCATATTTGTTTAAGGGGTTGTCAAGAGAATTTTCTTAAGCTGCTCCATCCAGAGGAGTTTTCAGAGAGAGCTGGTTGTGTCCCAAATAGCACCCTATTCCCTATATAGTGCACTACTTTTGACCAGGGCTCATAGGGCTCTGGTCAAAAGTAGTGCACTATATAGGGAATAGGGTGCCATTTGGGACGCATCCCCTGAAACCACAGTGGTGGTACGCTGACGGTCACTCTGCGGTGGCATTACGGACCAGTTCTTCTTTCTTGGAAGCACGAGATGACCACATGAATGGCTTCAGGGAAGCCAAGTCTTCTGCCCTCCGTTTGAAAAGGGCTCCGATGACGATGACTCGTCTATAGGGGGATAACCTGGGCATCCCAGACACTGCAGACTAGCATGAATGACCTCTTCATCAAGTGAGGTTATGTGGGAACCAGCACGAGAGTTTCCTGGAAATCAGGGGAATGTTTGGTGTAAGAGTAGGGTTGTGTCCTAAATGGCACCCTATTTATATATATATAGTGCACTACTTTTGACCAGAGTCCTATTGGCCCTGATCAAAAGTAGTGCACTATAAAGGGAACAGGGTCCCATTTGGGATGCAACATAGGTATCTTGGGAAAGGAACAGAAGCTATGAACCTGGGCCAACTAAACAGGTGTTGGCTACTATAGTCTGATTCTATAACTATGGCCTTGGGTCGGTGGATCGGTGGCATTTTACGGAATATGCTTTATTGTTTCAGATTGAAATGTAATCAATCTGTCAAACTGTTTAAGTAAAATCTTCTTCATTCATGCGATATTTGACAGTTATTCCATTCAGTCAAATCGAAAAAATGGAAGACAATTCAAACATTCCTGGTTTAAGCCACTAATCCTCCCAGTCTGTCAAACTATCCAGTGGTTCCATCTCTGTAGCAAGAATCAGACTCTGAAAACGAATAATATTTTAATTGTGCAGTTACACCGCAGGATATAAGCACATAAACCCTTGCATGACCAAATAACTTCTGTGTGTGAAGTCAGTTTACAGGCGACTAAAACCAGTAACCCAGGTGATGTGGAAAATCAAGAACTGAACTAAAGTGTTGCAATTCCTCCCAGTTCAGAAACGATTTATTTCCACATGGAGAGCATTAGAGAACATAACATGATGTAACCACTGGAAACACAGTCGGTCAGGGTAAGGCTTGGTAGAGTCGGCGGAGGCAGCCACGATGTGTCTTGAAAGGCTGGGTTTGAGGCAGGGCGTGATGTTGGTGGGACTTTGCCAGATGGATAGAGGTGTGCCGTGGTACAGTAGGCCTATGGGGGGGTGGGGTGAGCTGGAGGTTGGTTTGGATAGGTTCTGAAATGTGTCTCTCCTACGCTCCCATGCTTCAGCGCTCCAGTCTGCCCCTGTTGAAGGCAGCTCAATGACAACACCACCACCGCCGCTATTCCATGTAAATGCGGACTGGCAGAAACCCCTAGGAGAACCCAGAAACCACAGCAAGTCTTAAATTCACACTTGTCAGAGCGTTGCGTTGTACAGTAGATCTTGAGTGAATCCTGCGGTGCGATGAGTCAAAGTTCTCCTGGTTTGACTAAAAGGCTGAGGGCATCGTAGGCTGGGCTGCGGCAGGCAGAAGGTGAGTTATGTATTGGGCTAATATTTATCTGGAAACCTGGAGGTGTAGGGCTGTGAATGCTACTGTACAGTACGGTCCAGTTCTACTTTTATAAGGGTGTGATTCAGAGGTCTTGAACTGTGCAGTAAAAGTCTTTCCATTTACAAACATGACTCAGACTCACAAAACTAACTGAGGTAAAAAGGTATGCTATCAGGGAAAGGGAATCGAGGCAGGATATCCTTGCTGTATCATGAAAACGAGGCCCAAATAGCAATGGAGTGAATCAATGATTTCTTTGGTTGTTCCTTACAGAGTCCCCAGTTATTGGAAACTGCCACACTACAAAGACTAGTGGAGAGATCAACATCTGGCCCTTGAAGGCAACATCAGAGCCCAGTGTGTGGTTGGCCGTGGCTAACCAGAGCATGAATGAAGCTCAAAAGGTTCTCTAAATCTACCGTGTTTCAAAGACTCCCAAAGGGTTAGAGGGAATGCCGCTTCATCATACTCTTTTACCATTTGTTGAGAACTGTGGTCCAAGAGGAATGGATGTAGGCCTACCAACTGCTTCAAATATGGGTACGGCCGCGGGGATACAAGGCAGGTTCAAATGGTCTCTTGGTTAGCCTGAATACTTGAGAAGACACATACAGTATATAATGTACAATGTTCTTCCTGTATGGTGATCAGGCCACCAAGATAAGGCCTGGGTTATTCCTGCCATATTGATCCTACCTCAGACATGTTGAACTTGGCGTACGTTTTGGTCCCTCCCTTCTCTTCAACAGAGAACTCCTCCCTGTCCTTTTCATGTCCTTTCCTCTTAAACAGAGCTTGGTCCAGGCTATACTCATCTCAGTGTCCTTTCCAATTATACAGTGCTTCCTGATATCAATTTGGTTTCTGCTAAACGACTCATCAGCCTCCAAGAGTTAATGCCATGTATTCAGCCAGTGTCCCTACTAAAATGTGACTTTAAAGTCCTGACTCTGACCATGATCCTCCAGAGGGTAATTCCTTTCCAAGCTCACTGTCCTTTGATTAAGTAATTACCAATTTAAATCTGTCCCTCTCTATAAGGCTGTACCATGCTGTATTTTGTGAATGGATTAACTGAGTTTGGGATCATTCGTTAGTTCCTTTGAAGTCTGAGGGCTGTTCTCTCTGCTGCAACAGTGATCTAGAATGAGGGCTGTTCTTTCTGCTGCTACAGTGATCTAGAATGAGGGCTGTTCTCTCTGCTGCTACAGTGATCTAGGATGAGGGCTGTTCTCTCTGCTGCTACAGTGATCTAGGATGAGGGCTGTTTTCTCTTGTTCTACATTGGTCTAGGATGAGGATGGTAATGATGACATCACTGCCGATTCTATACATCCACCAGAGTGGTTTAATGATGTAAACACAGAACCTTGGTAGGGATACACCCCTCCCACTCCATCTCTTCAGATATGTGCAGTTCACCAAATCAACAGGACATCTGAACTGCCATCGGGGCTTTCTTGATCTTCGCCCATAATGGACCACCCATTTCCAAAGCCCAGGCAAGTGCCTTGGCGTTGGTGTGGCCGGGGCTGCTGCCTCTGAACCAAAGGAAGCCTGCTTCCAAGAACACCAGCTGCCTGAAGCCAATAGGCCACAGATGGCTTCCTCCAGCATAGGAATGGGTTTGTTCAGAGGGAGCTCATGTCACTGCAGCCACAGACACACCCCAACCCTGCACCAGCCTGCAGCTGTCCTGGGCCATTGTGAAATAGATGCTTCATCAAAGTGTTAGCTGCCCAGACCTTTTGTTTTTCTGCCTTTTACTTTTTACTAAAGCTCTGGATGTCACGATCGTCGGATATAGAGGACCAAGGCGCAGCGTGGAAGGTGAACATACTTATTTATTAAATGATACACGAACAAAACAACAAATCGATACGTGACGTCCACAGGTGCAAAACACAAACCAACACGGAACAAGATCCCACAAACACTGTGGGAAAACTGGCTGCTTAAGTATGGTTCCCAATCAGAGACAACAAGCAACAGCTGATACACGTTGCCTCTGATTGAGAACCACACTGGCCAACATAGAACTACAAAACTAGAACGAAAAACAAATGAAAACTCACACCCTGGCTCAACATACTAGAGTCCCCAGAGCCAGGGCGTGACACTGGATTAGAACCGTGGGCCGTTCTATGGTCACAATGTTTTTTTCCAATTTCCTTTTTTTTATAACTTCTGCAGTTGCATCAAGGAGCCGCCAAATTAAATGCCTGAAGTCTGAGTTTAATCACTATTGCTGGTTCATACTGGAAGATATTCCATGGAAGGATGGAGGGAGGCATTTATGGGAAATTGAAGGAAATGTGATACCACGCTTCAATGAGAGCGTTTAAACGGAGGAGGAAGGACCGTCAGACACACATCAAGGTGTGGACATGCCGGATACCCATGAATCCAAAGAAATCCAATAAAACAGGAAGTGTAAAGTATCAGTGAGAGTAATTACTGAGGCAATAAAACCCCTGAAATAGAGCGATGATGAATGATGATGCCTCTGTGACTAGGGGGTCGGATCCTCTCCAACCAGAAGCAACATAGCCAATGAAACATTCACCTTCCTCCATTCATCTCAGAGGAGACACAGCGGGAGCTGCAGTTTAGTAACACGTTCTGTCAACTATGTGAGAAGAATGGGGGTGAAGCTACCAGGGATTCAAACACTACTGCACTGCTGGTCTCCTTGGTAAAGTATTTCACTTCACTTGGTTTTTGCACTTGGTTAGTTAACTAAATCCATGCTTTGATGATTTAAGTGGGCGGGAAAACAACTCTCTAATATTATATGGAGCTGAGTGACCGACCCAGACTTCCAAGAGAAGAAAACATTTAGAGATGTATTATTGTTATGAATTTCTTTAAGTATATGGAATGTTATGGGTGCTTTAGCAGTCCAACTGTTTTTCCACGTTTTAGACAGTTAGTTATGATGGCCACACAAAGCCAAGCCTGATCTCTGGCTGTGACTGGGGAGTTTCCAGAGCTCCACAGTCAGCACCAGATGAATAGCTTACTTGTGTACTGTGGGTCTGCATAAACGTTTGCCCACCCCTTTTTCTATCTTAATGCAAAATATCCCTCACTCTCTGGGTGTAGATGTTATCGCGTCATAACAAGTGTGAGGCGTACACAGCGTGTGTAGTCAGTCAATGCCTCATGTTGAATTAAGACCAATTGCTCTTCCCCAACCAAAATAGAAACATGCCTAATGCTATTAGATATATTCTGACCAGAAATCAAAGGAGAAAGGGTAAGTAAAGCTTTTGTCAAAATGATGCATATACTGTAACTATGTTGTTGGAACTTTTGAGGCCATCCATGTCCTTTCTTGTCAGGGACATATTTTATGCTGTGTGTCATGTACCACACATCAACTCCTCTGACTCAGGCCATACAACTTGTGGCCACAAGCTTCTCCCAAGACACAGGATCGTAATTAGATATTAATAGGAATTCAACTGAATATGGCATGTCAGTTTGACCAGAAAATCATGACTCCAATACGTTCTCCTGAGTCTAAATATACAGCTGTGAATCACAATCAATCTGACCTCGTTATGAAGACAATGTGTGCGTCCCAAATGATTCCCTATTCCCTATATGGTGCACTACTTTTGACCAGAGCCCTATTCAACATGGCGCCATTTGGGACGCACAAAAAGCGTCTGGACTTCGGCGCACTTCTTCTCTGAAGCAGAAGGCCGTTCTTAATTACGGTCAAGAGGAATATTGTTCAGAGAGTGTGACCGACCCTATGGTCTCCTCTGCATGGCGACCAATGTTTTCCAGTGGTACCACTGGGGCTGCAGTGCCAATATCACATCTGGTTCTCTCAACAGATGGCCAAGACCAGAAACAGAACCAACTCTGTCCATATTTTCATTTGTCTGTTTACTTAATAAAGCACAAAGAAGGTCACAGCTTTGGCTCTTTGTTCAGGTCTGGGTGCCAGAGAGCGTCTCTCTCCACATTATGAAGCCTTCCAAGGCTGTTACTACTATGGTGATGATCTAAATGACCCTGAACCCTGAATCTAAACAAACTAACAACATGAATAACGGCTCCGTTCAGACTAAATGAATAAAAGATGAAGAACTCACTGGCAGGCAACTTTGGATGACATCGTCTGTTTCTTGTTGGACGATATTAACGGGCGTGTAAGAGGTCTCGTACGGTGATGAATTGTCATGTACGGAATAACGTCCTGGGATACTACAAACAATCCTGATTACCATGGCTATATTTCACCTATAACCGCATCATTTCAACCTGATTATCATGGCTATATTTCACCTATAACCACATCATTCAACTTGATTACCATGGCTATATTTCACCTATAACCACATCATTTCAACCTGATTATCATGGCTATATTTCACCTATAACCACATCATTCAACCTGATTACCATGGCTATATTTCACCTATAACCACATCATTTCAACCTGATTACCATGGCTATATTTCACCTATAACCGCATAATTTCAACCTGATTACCATGGCTATATTTCACCTATAACCACATAATTTCAATCTGATTACCATGGCTATATTTCACCTTTAACCACATCACTTCAACCTGATTACCATGGCTATATTTCACCTATAACCACATAATTTCAACCTGATTACCATGGCTATATTTCACCTATAACCACATAATTTCTACCTGATTACCATGGCTATATTTCACCTATAACCACATCATTTCAACCTGATTACCATGGCTATATTTCACCTATAACCACATAATTTCAACCTGATTACAATGGCTATATTTCACCTATAGCCACCTAATTTCAACCTGATTACCATGGCTATATTCAACCTATAACCACATAATTTCAACCTGATTACCATGGCTATATTTCACCTATAACCACTTCATTCCAACAAGAGTTTTGTAATATTTTGAATGGGATGTACAGTGCCCCTTGACATATTCCACATTTTGTTGTGTTACAGCCTGAATTCAAAATGGATTAAGTTTATATTTTTTCTACACACAATACCCCATAGTGACAAAGTGAAAACATGTTTTTAAATATATTTAACATATAACCACATCATTTCAACCTGATTACCATGGCTATATTTAACCTAAGCGTGATGATGAAACTGGCTCACATGAGGACTGCCACAGGAATGGAAGACCCAGAGTTACCTCTGCTGCAGAAGATAAGTTCATTAGAGTTACCAGCATCATAAATTGCAGCCCAAATAAATGCTTCACAGAGTTCAAGTGACAGACACATCTCAACATCAACTGTTCAGAGGAGACTGTGTGAATCAGGCCTTCATGGCCAAATTGCTGCAAAGAAACCACCACTGAAGGACACCAATAAGAAAAAGAGACATGCTTGGGCCAAGAAACACGAGTAATGGACATTAGACCGGTGGAAATGTGTCCTTTGGTCTGGAGTCCAAATTGGAGATTTTTGGTTCCAACCGCTGTGTCTTTGTGAGATGCGGTGTGGGTGAACGGATGATCTCTGCATGTGTATTTCCCACCGTAAAGCATGGAGGAGGAGGTGTTATGGTGTGGGGGTGCTTTGCTGGTGACACTGTCTGTGATTTATTTAGAATTCAAGGCACACTTAGCCAGCATGGCTACCACAGCATTCTGCAGCGATATGCCATCACATCTGGTTTGGGCTTAGTGGGACTATCATATGTTTTTCAACAGGACAATGACCCAACACACCTCCAGGCTGTGTAAGGGCTATTTGACCAAGAAGGTGAGGGATGGAGTGCTGCATCAGATGACTTGGCCTCCACAATCCTCCGACCTCAACTCAATTGAGATGGTTTGGGATAAGTCGGACCGCAGAGTGAAGGAAAAGCAGCCAACAAGTGCTCAGCATATGTGGGAACTCCTTCAAGACCGTTGGAAAAGCATTCCAGGTGAAGCTGGTTGAGAGAATGCCAAGAGTGTGCAAAGCTGTCATCAAGGCAAACGGTGGCTAAAATATATTTTGATTTGTTTAACACTTTTTTGCTTACTACATGATTCCATATGTGTTATTTCATAGTTTTGATGTCTTCACTATTATTCTGCAATGTAGAAAATAGTAAAAATAAAGAAAAACCCTTGAATGAGTAGGTGTGTCCAAACTTTTGACTGGTAGTGTATGTAAATTAGATATTTCTATATTTCATTTTAAATAAATGTTTTCACTTCATCATTATGGGGTATTGTGTGTAGATGGGTGAGATTTATTTTTTTATTTAATCCATTTTGAATTCAGGCTGTAACACAACAAATGTGGAATAAGTCAAGGGGTATGAATACTTTCTGAAGACACTGTAACCAACCCTGATTACCATGGTTATATTTCACCTATAACCACATAATTTCAACCATATTTTTAAAATGTTTTTAACGGGATGTAACCAGTGTTTTCCTTTCCCAGAAGTGTGCAAACGCAAAGATCCCTAAAGTGCAATGATGTTACGGCACTTATATAATCAAGATGAAGATCATCCGGGAATCTGACTTTGTTGACAGCACGGCAACCAACCGTGTTTTGACACAACATGGTTTTGACACAAACCAGTGAAGTCAACCGCTCCTCTCCGATAGCTGCAAAATCCCAATCAATCACCTGCTGTGGTGTTGCGTTCAGGGTCACCAGCGGTCTGCCCAAATGGCACCCTATTCCTTATATAAATGGGCCCTGGTCAAAAGTAGTGCACTATAAAGGGAACAGGGTACAGTTTGGGATGTAACCCAGATCATGTGTTGCTATGGTTCCCCCTGGGAGGAATCTGTTAGCAATCTGCTGTCACTGCTCTCCGCCGCCCTGCTATCAATCCATATAGGCTGATCATTCATCTCTAGTCTCCCTGCATGACTCTATCAGGCATTAGGTTACAGCCAAAGCCATATGGCACAGTTTAACACTGATTTATTTCAGTTCGAATTTGTTTACAAGTTGGAGAAAGTTTTACCACCTACAGTGAGGGAAAAAAGTATTTGATCCCCTGCTGATTTTGTACGTTTGCCCACTGACAAAGAAATTATCAGTCTATAATTTTAATGGTAGGTTTATTTGAACAGTGAGAGACAGAATAACAACAAAAAAATCCAGAAAAAACGCATGTAAAAATTTTATAAATTGATTTGCATTTTAATGTGGGAAATAAGTATTTGACACCTCTACAAAACATGACTTAGTACTTGGTGGCAAAACCCTTGTTGGCAATCACAGAGGTCAGACGTTTCTTGTAGTTGGCCACCAGGTTTGCACACATCTCAGGAGGGATTTTGTCCCACTCCTTTTTGCAGATCTTGTCCAAGTCATTAAGGTTACGAGGCTGACGTTTGGCAACTCGAACCTTCAGCTCCTTCCACAGATTTTTTATGGGATTAAGGTCTGGAGACTGGCTAGGCCACTCCAGGACCTTAATGTGCTTCTTCTTGAGCCACTCCTTTGTTGCCTTGGCCGTGTGTTTTGGGTCATTGTCATGCTGGAATACCCATCCACTACCCATTTTCAATGCCCTGGCTGAGGGAAGGAGGTTCTCACCCAAGATTTGACGGTACATGGCCCCGTCCATCGTCCCTTTGATGCGGTGAAGTTGTCCTGTCCCCTTAGCAGAAAAACACCCCCAAAGCATAATGTTTCCACCTCCATGTTTGATGGTGGGGATGGTGTTCTTGGGGTCATAGGCAGCATTCCTCCTCCTCCAAACACGGCGAGTTGAGTTGATGCCAAAGAGCTCGATTTTGGTCTCATCTGACCACAACACTTTCACCCAGTTCTCCTCTGAATCATTCAGATGTTCATTGGCAAACTTCAGACGGGCATGTATATGTGCTTTCTTGAGCAGGGGGACCTTGCGGGCGCTGCAGGATTTCAGTCCTTCACGGCGTAGTGTGTTACCAATTGTTTTCTTGGTGACTATGGTCGCAGCTCTTTGGTCTTGGCCATGGTGGAGAGTTTGGAATCTGATTGATTGATTGCTTCTGTGGACAGGTGTCTTTTATACAGGTAACAAGCTGAGATTAGGAGCACTCCCTTTAAGAGTGTGCTCCTAATCTCAGCTCGTTACCTATATAAAAGACACCTGGGAGCCAGAAATCTTTCTGATTGAGAGGGGGTCAAATACTTATTTCCCTCATTAAAATGCAAATCAATTTATAACATTTTTGACATGCGTTTTTCTGGATTTTTTTGTTGTTATTCTGTCTCTCACTGTTCAAATAAACCTACCATTAAAATTATAGACTGATCATTTCTTTGTCAGTGGGCAAACGTACAAAATCAGCAGGGGATCAAATACTTTTTTCCCTCACTGTAGGTATGTAACATACTGTATGAAGGAGAATTGTATAGGAGATTCATTTATTCTACTATGGGTTGGGAAAATTTCCCCACCTATCTAACATATGAAGGAGAACTGTATAGGAGATTCATTTATTCTACTACGATCTGGGAACGTTTTCCCACCTATCTAACATATGAAGGAGAACTGTATAGGAGAACGCTTTTGGACAACTGCTGTGTTTCACTTATAGCCTGGGTCTATATTTCATATATGCTCTGAAACCACACATCAAGGTATAGTTTAATAAAGGCCCTGAAATGGTTAATAAAGGCCCTGAAACCACACATAAAGGAAGGGTTTAATAAAGGCCCTGAAACCACACATCAAGATATAGTTGGTTTCGTAAAGTCAGGCTCTTCCTAACTCTGGACCAGTCTGCCTAAAGAAACACTAGCAGCTCCAACTTCTGTCTGTAGTCTGTAGTCATTTCATAAATCATAGACCACAAATTAAATATCGTGTGTGATTTATGCAACCAGGCAAAAGCATGAAAGTACAAATCGCTGTCTTGAATGTTTGACAAAGCAATGTTCTTAACAGTTTTTCAACCTGAGAAAATAACTTTCAGAACCACTTTTATTCAGACCATTATTCTTCAAAAACAATTTTAGTGGACCCTGTGATATTGTCAGTTAATGTATTATTGCAACTCTGATTCTCAACACTCTCAAAATTTGTATCTTACTTATCAGCATGACATGACTGACAGCTAACTTTCCCCTCTCCTCTGTGAGTGTGAAACAGAGTGCCACCAACTGGCTGTGGTCTCCGGAAGAGGTGCCGGTTAAATATCAGTACAATCGTCCCGGCACCTGTGTTAGAAGGTGTCGCAATGACCAGTAGTAATGACCTCTGTTAGAAGGCGTGGTAATGACCAGTAGTAATGACCTCTGTTAGAAGGCGTGGTAATGACCAGTAGTAATGACCTCTGTTAGAAGGCGTGGTAATGACCAGTAGTAATGACCTCTGTTAGAAGGCTTGATAATGACCAGTAGTAATGACCTCTGTTAGAAGGATTGGTAATGACCAGTAGTAATGACCTCTGTTAGAAGGCTTGGTAATGACCTCTGTTAGAAGGCGTGGTAATGACCAGTAGTAATGACCTCTGTTAGAAAGTTTGGTAATGACCAGTAGTAATGACCTCTGTTAGAAGGCTTGGTAATGACCAGTAGTAATGACCTCTGTTAGAAGGATTGGTAATGACCAGTAGTAATGACCTCTGTTAGAAGGCTTGGTAATGACCTCTGTTAGAAGGCTTGGTAATGACCAGTAGTAATGACCTCTGTTAGAAGGCTTGGTAATGAGCAGTAGTAATGACCTCTGTTAGAAGGCTTGGTAATGACCAGTAGTAATGACCTCTGTTAGAAGGCTTGGTAATGACCAGTAATAATGACCTCTGTTAGAAGGCTTGGTAATGACCAGTAGGAGACAGATGTACAGAACACGCTTTACTGCAGGCTCAAGACAGGCACACACACACACAGCAAACAGGAAGTAGAAGGGAACTAGTGGAAGTGAATAGTGGTTTTATTTACAAGGACACAAATCAAATCAAATCATCAGATCAAATGTTATTGGTCACATACACATATTTAGCAGATGTTATTGCGGGTGTAGCGAAATGCTTGTGTTCCTAGCTCCAACAGTGCAGTAATATCTATCAATTCACAACAACACACACAAATCTAAAAGTACAAGAATGGAATTAAGAAATATTAGGATGAGCAATGTCGGAGTGGCATTGACTAAAATACAGTAGAATAGAATACAGTATATACATATGAAATGAGTAAAGCAGTATGTAAACATTATTCAAGTGACCAGTGTTCATTATTAAAGTGACCAGTGATTCCATGTCTATGCATATAGGGCAGCAGCCTCTAAGGTGCAGGGTTGAGTATCTGGGTGGTAGCCGGCTAGTGATGGCTATTTAACAGTCTGATGGCCTTGAGATAGAAGCTGTTTTTCAGTCTCTCAGTCCCAGCTTTGATGCACCTGTACTGACCTCACCTTCTGGATGATAGCGGGGTGATACAGCCAGACAGGATGCTCTCAATTGTGCATCTGTAAAGGTTTGTGAGGGTTTTAGAGGCCAAGCAGAATTTCTTCAGCCTCTTGAGGTTAAAGAGGCAGTATTGCACCTTCTTCACCACACTGTCTGTGTGGGTGGACCATTTCAGATTGTCAGTGATGTGTACGCCGAGGAACTTGAAGCTTTTCACCTTCTCCACTGCGGTCCCGTCGATGTGGATAGGGGGGTGCTCCCTCTGCTGTTTCCTGAAGTCCACGATCAGCTCCTTTGTTTTGTTGACGTTGAGGGAGAGGTTATTTTCCTGGCACCACTCCGCCAGGGACCTCACCTCCTCCCTGTAGGCTGTCTCGTCATTGTTGGTAATCAAGCCTACTACTGTTGTGTCTTCTGCAAACTTGATGATTGAGTTGGAGGCGTGCATGGCTACGCAGTCATGGGTGAACAGGGAGTACAAGAGAGGGGGCTGAGCACACACCCTTGTGGGGCCCCAGTGTTGAGGATCAGCGAAGTGGAGATGTTGTTTCCTACCTTCACCACCTGGGGGCGGCCCGTCAGGAAGTCCAGGACCCAATTGCACAGGGCGGGGTTCAGACCCAGGGCCCCGAGCTTAATGATGAGCTTGGAGGGTCATATGGTGTTGAATGCTGAGCTATAGTCAATGAACAGCATTCTTACATAGGTATTCCTCTTATCCAGATGGGATAGGGCAGTGTGCAGTGTGATGGTGATTGCATCGTCTGTGGATCCATTGGGGCAGTATGCAAATTGAAGTGGGTCTAGGGTGTCAGGTAAGGTGGAGGTGATATGATCCTTAACTAGCCTCTCAAAGCACTTCATGATGACAGAGGTGAGTTCTACGTGGCGATAGTCCTTTAGTTCAGTTACCTTTGCTTTCTTGGGTACAGGAACAATGGTGGACATCTTGAAGCATTTGGGGACAGCAGACTGGGAAATTGAGAGATTGAATATGTCTGTAAACACTCCAGCCAGCTGGTCTGCGCATACTCTGAGGACACGGCTAGGGATGTCATGTGGGCCGGCAGCCTTGCGGGGGTTAACATGCTTAAATGTCTTACTCACGTCGGCCACAGAGAACCAGAGCCCACAGTCCTTGGTAGCTGGCCGCGTCGGTGGCACTGTGTTATCCTCAAAGCGGGCGAAGAAGGTGTTTAGCTTGTCTGGGAGCAAGACGTCGGTGTCCGCGACGTGGCTGGTTTTCTGTGATTGGCTGACCCCACAGTGTGATAAGGCAACCCTAGTAACCTGGCCTAGCAACAGAGGTGTGAAGTACCAGATAATGGCCCCTTAGGCTCCAGCGGTGGTGGGACACCTTCTAGGTGCAGTTAGAAATTCCACAGATTTAGAAAGAAGGTCAGAGGTTGTGAGCCTGTGTCCCAGGGACGGAGAGAGTGGCCATGTCCGAATACCCATACTAGCGTACTACATACTTAAACGGCATACTATGTACTCATCGTCGCATACTATTTAGCACGTACTGTTTAGTAAAAAGTATGCAGTGCCAAGGCTGCAACACAGTAGCGGCTCCTGACTGGCTGAGTAGGTGGGGGCGGGGCCGAGTACAGGTGGATTTTTCCAAATTCAACAGACATGCATGGCATTAACCAGCCTGATAATAGCTCATCTCTAATTCGATTTCTCTAAACTCTGAATAGAATGGGAATGGAGTTATAGGCCTACAGGCTGGTTATAGACAGACTATCACATTCAACCTATACCGTAGGCCATATAGCCCATCTATCCTATTTAAAAAGGACTGAATACAGAAACAGATCATTTGGTTCCATTTCAACATAAATTAAATCAAATTCAAATCAAAAGGCTATTGTACAGAAAAACATGGACAGTCGGGTGCATTGCAAATTCATAATAAACTAAAGTACTGATCATTGGGAATGAGATCAGAATGACTGCTAAGGCTTGATCCATCAATTAAAATAATGATAAAGGTAGCCTAGCCTACAAAACTAAAACAATCCATATGTTCAAATCAAAAGCCCTGATCAACATGACATCAATACCACAGCCACATCCCGAGTCCCTGGTGCCGACACATTCAGAATTTAAAATATGGTTTAGTATTTAGTTTAAAAGCTCTGACGAAGGCCAAGAGAACAACACTTTTCAATGAGAAAACAAAACACCACTTTGGGTAAAACAATTTATAAAAAGATAACTGTTTTCTAAGATGTAGCCTACGATCCAATACTCGTGATCATTTTAAGGAGAAAAAAAACTACTTAGCCTACATTTGAACACCACCGCAGTAGCTTCGTTACTCGGCATCTTCCCAATTAAGTAGCCTAGTTTTGTTATTTGTTTGGTCCTATCACTCGCAGCCACAGGAGGCTGCTGAGGGGAGAATGGCTCATAAAAATGTCCAGAACGAAGCTAATGGAATGGCATCAAACACCTGGAAACCATGTGTTTAATGTATTTGAAACCATTCCACCAATTCCGTTCCAGTCATTATCATGAGCCCGTTCTCCCCAATTAAGGTGCCACCAACCCCCTGTGCTCGCAGCCCACCTCTTCCAATGCATTTAGCAAATTCTTCAAATTCTACTAGATGAAGAGCTGAGATGAGGACAACATCCTGGCATTTAAACCATCCTCCATTTTAGAAAATTCACACACTATAAAACATTATATTTTCCGCACACTGAGAATGCGTCATGCGCGTTGTGCTGTTTCCCGCTATTCGTAGCGCATCCCAATTGATCAGCTGTTGTCAAAGCCAAAATGAGTATGACATCAGGGCATTTAAAGTCTACTAGATTTTCTAAATGTCGCATACTATTAAACATTCTTTTTTTTCTGCATACTCAAACGGCCTACTATTTAGAATGCAAGTATGGGTATTCAGACATGACCATTGACTGTGATGGGCTTTACTACAGAGTGAGTTTACACAAAGGTGAGTCCTGGCCATAAAAGATGGATGAATGACGTCTACTCATTCATTAATGTTGCTTCCATGCTAAATCTAACCCCCTGCTGTCAAAGGCCCTCAGTCTTAGGTTGTGTCTCAAACGGCACCCTATTCCCTATAGGCTAGTGTACTACTTTTGACCAGAGCCATGTGGGCTTAGGTCAAATGTAGTGCACTAAATGGGGAATAGGGTGCCATTTGGGACACAGACTTACGGCTTCAGGAGTCCTACCACTCAAGAGCTTGATGGGCTGTGTCTGGTGGAATGTAGTGGTCACTCTCCATGGGCACAGCTTGCTACAAACAGCCCCTAACTGCCAGACAGAAACAGAGGGGAACGGGAACTAGCCGGGGAAGAACTGGTGTTTCACAATGTGTTCGAGGGTAGATGGGGAATTTTCTTAGCTTAATTCGGTCGGTCACGATGGCGGCTCTTCATTAAAAGACAATCAGAGATTTCCCCTCCCTGGCTTTTATTCTCAGTCAATTCCCTTGGACCACACATATGTCCCACTAAACAAGGCCGTCATGACTGCACACTAAAACAAAATTGCTTGACTGGAATAGCGAATAAACTTTACAGAACAGATACATCCTCTCTCAGAAAAAGAAACACCTTCTTTGTCAATTCCCTTGGACCACATTTACGTATACTGCTAAATCAAGTCCACCATGCCCATAACTGCACTAAAACTAAATTGTCCGACTGGAAGGAACATATAAGCTTTCTCAGAAAAAACACCTTTGTTTTCGTAACCGAGTCCTGATAAACGAAGGAGGACCAGACCTACTGTTCAGTGTTCACCATGACATTTGAAGAGATCTGTGCTTTTAACACCCTCCTGAGTCATATTGCTTAGCTGTTTCTTCTGAAATAGTTCTGCTAATCCCACATTTCATCGACAGTGAGGAATAAACGTAATGGTGGGCAAGCCTAAATCCTAAAGCTTGGGAGTGAACACTGGCACATCATCAGATATGGTCTGTATCGGAGGCCATTGAAAATATTACCACATCTCCAAATAAAATCATTGTGTGTCGGTGAAATCACTTTTTATTTGTATTGTATTGCTTAATTTAGGATTTTGGCAACAACAGAAACGATTAAAAACCCAGTCTTTGCATAGTGATGTAGTAAGTGCTGGCATACCAGTGTATAAGCACAGCCTCTCAGTGAAACAATTGAGTGCTGCTTTGTCAAACCCTAACCCTAATCCTCCTAGAACACAATTAAAAATGTAAAACACTTAATTGCAGCTCAGCTACATTTACGTCATTTAGCAGACGCTCTTATCCAGAGCAACTTACAGTTAGTGAGTGCATACATTTTCTTTTTTTCATACTGGCCCCCCCTGTGGGAATCGAACCCACAACCCTGGCGTTGAAGCGCCATGCTCTACCAACTGAGCTACAAAGCAAACGACTGCACAGCTTCTGATCGAAAGCCTTGCACATCTCAGTCAAAGCCTTGAGTGTTGCTGTTGTCCAAGATCTCGTCAGATGGTTGAGTTAGTCTCAGTCTGAGCTCAGTACTGCCAGGTCCAAGATCTCGTTAGATGGTTGAGTGAGTCTCAGTCTGAGCTCAGTACTGCCAGGTCCAAGATCTCGTCAGATGGTTGAGTGAGTCTCAGTCTGAGCTCAGCACTGCCAGGTCCTGCTGTGACGATGGTCCAGGGAGGCCTGGGAGAGACAGACTGACTGTCTGAGTTTCCATGGATACTAATGCCTCCCACCATCTTCCTCCACGGCTCTTCCGAAGGCCATAACGTGTGAAACGCACAGCTTTGAGCTTCCCCTAGTCAAATCAACTGTCTAACTACGCCTAAAATCAAAAGCTGCATAAAATATTAAGTTGAAACGAATGTGACGCTAGGTTCATTTCAGGAGTGAAAACCTGCCATTTTTAGGTCGGGAGAGGAAGGAAGAGACTTGTTGAGGGAAGTTTGGTAATGTATTAAAATATTTCCTTGCATCAGCACAGAACAGTATGCTATAATGATTTCCAATTGGCCTTACACAAAGATCAACATGACAAGGCATTCAGCTGTTTACGAGTTGGTCTCTCAGGGCATATCAATGGAAGGTCACTGGAGGCAAACAAAACTTTCCGATGTAGATTTTGATCAAATGCCACCATATGAAAATCTGGAGTAAAGAAGCAACATATAACATCATCACACACAACAGTTGGCTAGAGCTGAGGTAGACCTACAGGAAGCACATACCCCACACAACAGTTGGTATAAACTGTGTTCCCCACAAGAATATTAGTTTCTTGTGGACTGGAATAAGACAGTCGTGTTTCAGCAGTGATGTCATCAACACCAATGTCCAGAGAGGTGATGGATCGGAGCAGAACCAAAGTGTGACAGGAAGTATATTTAGACACACAGCAAGGCTGTATCCCAAATGGCTCCCTAGTCCCTATAAAGTACTGTTGACCAAGACTGGCACCCTAGTCCCTATAAAGTACTGTTGACCAAGACTGGCACCCTAGTCCCTATAAAGTACTGTTGACCAGGACCCATAGGGCTCTGTTCAAAAGTAGTGCGCTATATAGGGAAAATGGAGTGCCATTGGCTCCAAACCGACTGACAACTGAGGATAGCTACAAAGCTGGTCTAACAATCAGGGCAAAGACAACACACAGAATCCCTCTTGATCCATATTATTGGTCGTTAAAACACAGTGGCAAGCCCAGCTGAAAAGGGGTCAAGTCATCATAGCTCCAACAGTACATGGTGAAGCATGTCATAATGGTGTCAAGTAGCTAAGTTGTCCTAACTTGACACCAGTTGTTATGACTGGCTGGGATCTATTATGTCATGCTTATGACAGCTTTATGATACATGGGTAATGGACATAGTAGAGTAGGGCCATATAACCACCAGCCATTGACAACACAGTCACAAAGACATGTTATCTCTGCTCATTTGAATAGCTGGTTACCCTTTGATGATACTGACATTTAGCTCACTAGAACATCTGCATAAAAAAACTAAGAGGGTAAAATTAGTTTACAGGATTCACGGAATGAATCCCATGTAATCATTTGGAATTTGACGACATTGAGATGCTATATTCCATGCACTCACACACACACACACACACACACACACACACACACACACACACACACACACACACACACACACACACACACACACACACACACACACACACACACACACACACACACACAAGAAGTCTGACCACAATAGTACATTTCTCTCTAATATCCCAACTATTCTTGACAGAGAAACATGAAAACATTTCTCTGAAAGTGAAATCATAAAACCAGACGACCAGTAAAAGTGTGCATGTGGTCATCATCATGTTGCATGGCTCTCAGCTCTCCAATAACTGAGAGATCAGTTGCATGGATTTCCCACAACAGTCATTAAGAAAACCAACCTTGCAATGCAGTCGGTCAGTCATTGTTCCTGTAAATAATCTGTGGTACAGCGTTGCTCACCAACAATGTTAACATCCTCGGTCCAGGAGTGTGAATCACACTAAATGAAAGGGCTTCCATTGAACCCCATGTCAACAATTAGCCCTCAAGGTAATACGTCTGTCAGTACTATTTATACTGATGTAGCAGGATGGATGATGGGTGCAGAGGAGGAAGAGGCCCCGGAGAGGAAATATTTTAAGAGAGCGAGACAGATAGAGAGCCCATATACAGTATGCCAATATAGGCCCTTTGAATTGAATTGAATTGAGAAAGAGAGCAGAAAGAAAGAGAGAGAGGGAGGGAGGGAGGGAGGGTTTGAGGGAGGGAGGGAGGAAGTGAGAGAGAGGAAGTGAGAGAGGGAGAGAGAGGGAGAGAGGGAGGCAGGAAGTGAGAGAGAGAGGGAGACAGAGGGAGAGAGAGAGGGAGAGAGGGAGTGAGAGAGAAAAAGGAATACGGAAGAGAGAACAAGAGTGCCATACCCTGATTAGGTTTTAATAAAATAAAATCAAATATTATTGGTAACATACACATATTTAGCAGATGTTATTGCGGCTGTAGTGAAATGCTTGTGTTCCTAGCTCCAATAGTGTCATGTCTTTTTACAGATTAGAGTCACTTGGAAAGAAAAGATGCTCCAATTGTCCTCCCCTTTAAAGATTAAAGGCCCCTGGAAAGAAAATATGCTCCCTCCTCCCCTTTAAAGATAGAGGCCCCTGGCCTCGCTCCTCCCCTCTAAAGATTAGAGGCCCCTGTCCTCTCTCCCCCCCCTCTAAAGATTAGGAGGGGCAACTCCACAACTCGTTTCATATTGATGAAGAGCTAAAAGTACTGGAGGAAACGGCTCTAGCCAAGATATGTGGTTCAGTGCAGACAGCTTTTCCTCTCAGAGGGAATTCCACTCCTCCCAACCCCGCTGTAATCAATGCATTTTTCATCACATGGTGTCAAACGAGGTGGACGCAATTATGGGAGAATGTCTCGGGGGAAACAGGGGTTTCAAATAGCACCCTACTCCCTATGTGGCCTGGTCAAAAGCAGCGCACTATAAATGGAATAGGGTGCATCTTGGGACGCAGCCTTGTCGTCGGTCACGCCTGCAGGGCTGAGCTGCTGGAACCAGGCTGGAACACACAGACACACCGCTCCTCCTCCCACTCCAACTGCCGTGTCTGACTCTGTGGTCAACAGGGTGGAGAGGAGGAGAGAGGAGGGGAGGGGAGGGGAGGGGAGGGGAGGGGGGGGGGAGGGAGGGGAGGGGAGGTATTCCCTTGGTATTGATAAGACCTTCACACCCTCTGATTCAAGCAGTGTTGATACTATACTGACTAGAACATTGTAACCTTTCCATCTGTATGCCAAGACCTAATGACGACCTGCAGATTGAACTGGCATGTAGATCAGATGTTTTATGGAACATAATTTTTTCAGTTCACTAACAATTCTCTCATTCAACTTAAGATGCTCCTGCTGCCCCTTTACCAGGACTCACAACCTCATACTGTCAGAGACACTCCTAATGGACACTACATAAACTACATACTGTCAGAGACACTCACAATGGACACTACATAAACTACATACTGTCAGAGACACTCCTAATGGACACTACATAAACTACATACTGTCAGAGACACTCACAATGGACACTACATAAACTACATACTGTCAGAGACACTCCTAATGGACACTACATAAACTATATAATGTCAGAGACACTCACAATGGACACTACATAAGCTACATACTGTCAGTGACACTCCTAATGGACACTACATAAACTACATACTGTCAGAGACACTCCTAATGGACACTACATAAACTAAGACACAATCAAAAACAGTAGTGACAATACATTGATATAACATAATCCTGGGGCAAATACAACATTGCAAAGAGAGTCAATCATTTGTTCACTCAAATTCCAGATACAAGAGTGAGAAAGAATGTGTCCCCTACCTACTCTGGCTAATTACCTACCCTGGATAATGTTGTCTGACAGCATGACAGTGAAGTGATAAGGTTTGGTAAACAAAGATAGAACACAGCTCTGCCTCTAAATATACTGTATGGTCCTAGTGCTGTACTGAATCCTCATACTGAGAACATGGAACATCACAACAACTTCAGCAGGAGGCTACTGGTGCTCTCTGTTCTTTCAACCATCTTCAATTCTCTTAATGCTGTCCAATTCTGTTCCAACACTATTCTACCAGGATCTATAGGTGATGTTTTGAATCTTCCATCTTCTGGCTTTCTAAAGGATTTTAGAACTATAGTGTTTCTCCACAGTACAGCAATCTTTCTGATTTCATGTAAGCGCTTGGGAATAGTCAGGGCCGAAAACATCTGTAAACCTCATCATAGATATTGCCATTTAATAGATATGTTATGTAAATTCCAATCATTTAAATGTGAAGCAAACAAATGATGATCTAAAGCCTGTCTGCACCATGTTAAACCAGGTGGTTAATGGAGATAGTATGATCTGTCTGCACCATGTTAAACCAGGTGGTTAATGGAGATAGCATGATCTGTCTGCACCATGTTAAACCAGGTGGTTAATGGAGATAGCATTATCTGTCTGCACCATGTTAAACCAGGTGGTTAATGGAGATAGCATGATCTGTCTGCACCATGTTAAACCAGGTGGCTAATGGAGATAGCATGATCTGTCTGCACCATGTTAAACCAGGTGGTTAATGGAGATAGCATGATCTGTCTGCACCATGTTAAACCAGGTGGCTAATGGAGATAGCATGATCTGTCTGCACCATGTTAAACCAGGTGGTTAATGGAGATAGCATGATCTGTCTGCACCATGTTAAACCAGGTGGTTAATGGAGATAGCATGATCTGTCTGCACCATGTTAAACCAGGTGGTTAATGGAGATAGCATGATCTATCTGCAGCATGTTAAACCAGGTGGTTAATGGAGATAGCATGATCTGTCTGCACCATGTTAAACCAGGTGGTTAATGGAGATAGCATGATCTGTCTGCACCATGTTAAACCAGGTGGTTAATGGAGATACCATGCCTCGGTTGCTGTTTTGTTGTTTTACTACAACAGTAGCTTGTTTACTACAGAAACCCTGATGTTACAAGTAAACAATGTTTTGTTGTTTTACTACAACAGTAGCTTGTTTCCTACAGAGACCCTGCTGGTAGTAAATGATAACCATGTGTTGAAATAGTACAGTCACTTCCATCTCCTTTATTGGGGCAACAGCCAAAAGACATGGTTGGTTTGAGAGGCTGCTACTGTTGTAGTGTTGTACAGTATTAACATGGTGTTGGCTATGTAGTTTAGACTAGAACTAACATCCTTAGACAGTAGAGGTAACAATTCTTTGGGGATTTTAGGAGGAGTATATATGTCATGAGTAATTTTTATACAAGGAAATGTTTCACTTTGTTTTGCGTGCTATTGCTAGCCACAGAGAAGTGGCCACTATGACTGTCTGGCTGACTGTCTATTGAAACAGCTGCTCCACAATAGAGGAGTTTATTTAGTTAAGACCCATCCCAAACAGTACTGTCTATATGGACTGAGAAACAATGGCTACGGTTTGTCTTGAAGTCAGTGAACCTGTAAACCATGCACAGAAAAGCCAAGGCACTCCTGAGTCAGTTTTTCTCAGTTCAAATGAGACCCTTTCAGCCCACTGAGCAAACCTCTGTCTCTATTTCCAGTCTCTTCTCTCTGTAGTTTGCTTGATATATTTATTACATTGTCATAAAATTGATTATATGCTTTATCTTCCTCTCATTGTGATTGGTCTCTGAGTTCATGGGAGGCCATTTTGAAATGCATAAAAGCCTCATTGTTATTTTATTTATGTAAAAACCCTGAAGGCGAAAAGCCGAAACACGTTGGTTTTACTTGCAACAATAAATACGCTTTTTTATTTACTTCCATTGGCCTCCCAAGAGTTGCTGAATCTCCTCTCGACTTTTCTTCCTCTCCTAACAGGAGACCTGGGTGAAGGGGGAGATCAGGGAGATCAGGGACGGCTGGGGAAGACCGGCCCACCAGGACTACTAGGTTCCTCCTTATATATTTTTTATTGGTTTAAAATTAAAATACATGAATCATTGAGAGATTAAAAGGAAGTGGTATAAAAGCCATGGAGTTGATTAAACTCTCCGGCATGTTCTACTGCTCCTTTTTAAATTGTTGTCTTGATTGTTTAAATGTGTGATTCGTAAACTAAACTAAACAGAGTTTCCTGACGCTTTTAAACAGAGTATCTGAACAGAGTTTGCTGATGGTTTTAAACAGAGTTTCCTGATGCTTTTAAACAGAGTATCTGAACAGAGTTTCCTGATGGTTTTAAACAGAGTATCTAAACAGAGTTTCCTGATGGTTTTAAACAGAGTATCTAAACAGAGTTTGTTAACATCCAAGTGAGCTGAGGCGTTTTGTATACTCCCCAGAGATGAAGGTATGTAAACCCCCTCAGTTGAAGGTAAATGCCTATATAAGCCCTCAATACTCTAGATTCAGAAGCAGAACAGACTCTAGCTATCCCCCCAGTCTTTCTAGATTCAGAAGCAGAACAGACTCTAGGTATACCCCCAGTCTTTCTAGATTAAGAAGCAGAACAGACTCTAGCTATCCCCCCAGTCTTTCTAGATTCAGAAGCAGAACAGACTCTAGGTATACCCCCAGTCTTTCTAGATTAAGAACCAGAACAGACTCTAGCTATCCCCCCAGTCTTTCTAGATTCAGAACCAGAACAGACTCTAGGTATACCCCCAGTCTTTCTAGATTCAGAACCAGAACAGACTCTAGCTATCCCCCCAGTCTTTCTAGATTCAGAAGCAACAGTGTGTCTGACTCTGACGTGAGTGAGTGAGGTCTAATTGGCTCCAGCAGTGAGCTGAGTTACAGCGGAGTAGCCTAGGCCAGATCCGACAGCCTCTGTGAGCCTGACTCTCTGCTTTTCCTTGAAGGAAGTCACATCAGAGCAGAGGGAAGCAGACGTGTTAAATGCTGCTACAGGATGGCGGGCGGCGGGAGCACCATATGTGTTCTGCGGGTGGTAGAAGTAGGAGGCAGGGAGGCAGGGCCAGGCGCTAAATTGACTTCTGGCTGGCTGGCCTCTTAAAACATCCCCTACATACGACTGTAGTTGACTAAGCTAAGATTGACTGAAGCCAAAGGGTAATTGCCTTTAATTTGTGTATATAACACAACTTTCCTTTGCATGAAAGGGCCACTAAACTAATCTGCATCCCAAATGGCACCATATTCCCTAAATAGTGCACTACTTTTGACCAGGGCCCATAGAGCTCTGGTCAAAAGTAGTGCACTATGTAGGTATTGGGAATAGGGTGTCATTTGGGCCACTAAACTAAAGTTTACTCAGAACCTTTCCTTACCATCAGCTGCTGGTGCCTTCAGCACCTGGGAGAAGGGGAGTGGTTAGTGACAACTTAGAACGGTTGGCCTTTGAAAAGGGGAAAGTGAAATGAGAGCATGTTATCTTCAACTTCTGATTGACGGTTGAACTGGCAATACAGTTGAAGTCGGGAGTTTACATACACCTTAGCCAAATACACTGCTCAAAAAAATAAAGGGAACACTAAAATAACACATCCTTGATCTGAATGAATGAAATAATCTTATTAAATACTTTTTTCTTTACATAGTTGAATGTGCTGACAACAAAATCACACAAAAAGTATCAATGGAAATCAAATTTATCAACCCATGGAGGTCTGGATTTGGAGTCACCCTCAAAATTAAAGTGGAAAACCACACTACAGGCTGATCCAACTTTGATGTAATGTCCTTAAAACAAGTCAAAATGAGGCTCAGTAGTGTGTGTGGCCTCCACGCGCCTGTATGACCTCCCTACAACGCCTGGGCATGCTCCTGATGAGGTGGCGGATGGTCTCCTGAGGGATCTCCTCCCAGACCTGGACTAAAGCATCCGCCAACTCCTGGACAGTCTGTGGTGCAACGTGGCGTTGGTGGATGGAGCGAGACATGATGTCCCAGATGTGCTCAATTGGATTCAGGTCTGGGGAACGGGCGGGCCAGTCCATAGCATCAATGCCTTCCTCTTGCAGGAACTGCTGACACACTCCAGCCACATGAGGTCTAGCATTGTCTTGCATTAGGAGGAACCCAGGGCCAACCGCACCAGCATATGGTCTCACAAGGGGTCTGAGGATCTCATCTCGGTACCTAATGGCAGTCAGGCTACCTCTGGCGAGCACATGGAGGGCTGTGCAGCCCCCCAAAGAAATGCCACCCCACACCATGACTGACCTACCGCCAAACCGGTCATGCTGGAGGATGTTGCAGGCAGCAGAACGTTCTCCACGGCGTCTCCAGACTCTGTCACGTCTGTCACATGTGCTCAGTGTGAACCTGCATTCATCTGTGAAGAGCACAGGGCGCCAGTGGCGAATTTGCCAATCTTGGTGTTCTCTGGCAAATGCCAAACGTCCTGCACGGTGTTGGGCTGTAAGCACAACCCCCACCTGTGGACGTCGGGCCCTCATACCACCCTCATGGAGTCTGTTTCTGACCGTTTGAGCAGACACATGCACATTTGTGGCCTGCTGGAGGTCATTTTGCAGGGCTCTGGCAGTGCTCCTCCTGCTCCTCCTTGCACAAAGGCGGAGGTAGCAGTCCTGCTGCTGGGTTGTTGCCCTCCTACGGCCTCCTCCACATCTCCTGATGTACTGGCCTGTCTCCTGGTAGCGCCTCCATGCTCTGGATACTACGCTGACAGACACAGCAAACCTTCTTGCCACAGCTCGCATTGATGTGCCATCCTGGATGAGCTGCACTACCTGAGCCACTTGTGTGGGTTGTAGACTCCGTCTCATGCTACCACTAGAGTGAAAGCACCGCCAGCATTCAAAAGTGACCAAAACATCAGCCAGGAAGCATAGGAACTGAGAAGTGGTCTGTGGTCACCACCTGCAAAACCAGTCCTTTATTGGGGGTGTCTTGCTAATTGCCTATAATTTCCACCTGTTGTCTATTCCATTTGCACAACAGCATTTGACATTTATTGTCAATCAGTGTTGCTTCCTAAGTGGACAGTTTGATTTCACAGAAGTGTGATTGACTTGGAGTTACATTGTGTTGTTTAAGTGTTCCCTTTATTTTTTTTGAGCAGTGTACATTTAAACTCAGTTTTTCACAATTCCTGAAACGTAATCCTAGTAAAAATTCCCTGTCTTAGGTCAGTTAGGATCACCACTTTATTTTAAGAATGTGAAATTGTCACGCCCTGGCTCTGGGGACTCTTAAATGTTGAGCCAGGGTGTGTAGTTTCTATGTTTAGTTTCTAGATCGTTTAGATCTATGTTGGCCAGGGTGGTTCCCAATCAGAGGCAGCTGTAGCTCGTTGTCTCTGATTGGGGACCATACTTAGGTAGCCGGTTGGCACTAGTGGGTTGTGGGATCTTGTTCCGTAAAGGTATGTTGTTTGTATGCTACCTTGGACTTCACGTTTCGTTTGTTGTTTTGTCGTGTGTTTAGTCGTTAATAAATATGAATGCATATCACGCTGCGCCTTGGTCCTTCTCGTTCATGAACGATCGTGACAGAAGATCCCACCAATCCTGGATCAAGCAGCGTGATGAGGAGAGAGGATGGACTTGGGAGGAGATGAGAGAGAGGCTGGCAAGAAGTATGGAGGCCCTGATCACGGTGGAGAGACAAGCCCCCCAAAAAATGGGGGGGGGGGGGGCTCACGCCGTGGACGACGAGGCAGCAGGAGGCCGCGACAGGGCGGTTCCGCTGGTTAGCAGAGGAGGCCACCAGATTAGGGGGGCCATTGGTTCAGAGGGAGCAGAAGGAAAGTGTAGAGGCACGGCGAGAGGAGCTGGTTAGGCAGCAGAAGGAGCGGGGGTTAATGAAGGAACCCAGTCCCGCTCCTCGCACCAATCAAGTGGTGCGTGTCGCCAGTCCGGTCCGGCCCGTTCCTGCTTCCCGCACTAAGCCAGTGGTACGTGTTCCCAGTACGGTTTGGCCCGTTCCTGTTCCTCGCATCAAGCCTAGGGTGCGCGTCGCCAGCCCGGCCCGGCCCGTTCCTGCTCCCCGCACCAAGCCAGAAGTGCTTGTTCCCAGTCCGGCCCGGCCCGTTCCTGCTCCCCGCACCAAGCCAGTGGTGCGTGTTCCCAGTCCGGCCCGGCCCATTCCTGCTCCCCGCACCAAGCCAGTGGTGCGTGTTCCCAGTCCGGCCCGGCCCGTTCCTGCTCCCCGCACCAAGCCAGTGGTGTGCGTCTCCAGCCCGGTCCGGCCTGTTCCTGTCCCTCGCACCAAGCCAGTGGTGCGCGTCGCCAGCCCGGTCCAGCCTGTTCCTGTCCCTCGCACCAAGCCAGTGGTGCGCGTCGCCAGCCCGGTCTGACCTGTTCCTGTCCCTCGCACCAAGCCAGTGGTGCGCGTCGCCAGCCTGGTCCGGCCTGTTCCTGCTCCTCGCATCAAGCCAGTGGTGCGTGTGTCCAGTCCGGCACGGCCCGTGCCTGTTCCACCGGTGCCTGGTCCGGTACCGGTCAGCTGCTCCACTCCGGAGCTAGAGCAGTCCGCTCCACCGGTGCCTGATCCAGCTCCGGTCAGCGGCTCCACGCCGGAGTCAGAGCAGTTCGCTCCACCGTCGTCGGGTCCAGCTCCAGTCAGCGGTTCCAGTCCAGACCCAGACGTCAGCCCCTCTCCAGGTTTGGGGTCTCCCACACCAGGGTCCAGACAGGGCTTGGTACGTCGTGGGAGGAAGGAGAGGGGAAGCAGCGCGCCGAGGTCCAGACCAGACCAGGGGCGCAACAGGGAGGCGGATAATAGGTGGTGGTCACGCCCGGAGCCGGATCCGCCTCCGAGGTGGAATGCCCACCCGGCCCCTACCCTGTTATGTTTAGGTTGCGCGGTCGGATTCCGCACCTTTAGGGGGGGTACTGTCACGCCCTGGCTCTGGGGACTCTTAAATGTTGAGCCAGGGTGTGTAGTTTCTATGTTTAGTTTCTAGATCGTTTAGATCTATGTTGGCCAGGGTGGTTCCCAATCAGAGGCAGCTGTAGCTCGTTGTCTCTGATTGGGGACCATACTTAGGTAGCCGGTTGGCACTAGTGGGTTGTGGGATCTTGTTCCGTAAAGGTATGTTGTTTGTATGCTACCTTGGACTGTTGTTTTGTCGTGTGTTTAGTCGATAATAAATATGAATGCATATCACGCTGCGCCTTGGTCCTTCTCGTTCATGAACGATGGTGACAGAAATGTCAGAATAATAGTAGAGAGAATGATTTATTTCAGCTTTTTTTCTTCACACACACTCAACTAGTATTTGGTAGCATTGCCTTTAAATTGTTTAACTTGGGTCAAACGTTTCGGGAAGCCTTCCACAAGCTTCCCACAATAAGTTGGGTGAATTTTGGCCCATTCCTCCTGACAGAGCTGGTGTAACTGAGTCAGGTTTGTAGGCCTCCTTGCTCACACATTTTCTATAGGATTGTACTATACTTTTGTACCTGTTTCCTCCAGCATCTTCACAAGGTCCTTTGCTGTTGTTCTGGGATTGATTTGCACTTTTCGCACCAAAGTACGTTCATCTCTAGGAGACAGAACGTGTCTCCATCCTGAGCGGTATGATGGCTGTGTGGTCCCATGGTGTTTATACTTGCGTACTATTGTTTGTACAGATAAACGTGGTACCTTCAGGCGTTTAGAAATTGCTCCCAAGGATGAACCATACTTGTGGAGGTCTACAATTTCTTTGCTGAGGTCTTGGCTGATTTCTTTTTGATTTTCCCATGATGTCAAGCAAAGAGGCACTGAGTTTGAAGGTAGGCCTTGAAATACATCCACAGGTACACCTCCAATTGACTCAAATGATGTCAATTAGCCTATCAGAAGCTTCTAAAGCCAATTTTCTGGAATTTTCCAAGCTGTTTAAAGGTACAGTCAACTTAGTGTATGTACATTTCTGACCCACTGGAATTGTGATACAGTGAATTATAAATGAAATAATCTGTCTGTAAACAATTGTTGGTTAAATTACGTGTGTCATGCACAAAGTAGATGTCCTAACCGACTTGCCAAAACTATAGTTTGTAAACAAGACATTTGTGGAGTGGTTGAAAAACAAGTTTTAATGACTCCAACCTAAGTGTATGTAAACTTCCGACTTCAACTGTATCAGTGGGAAAATGTCAATAATCAGGGCCCAGATTCACAAAACCTTCTTAAGAAGACATTTCTTCTTAACTGCCATTTTTTTCTTAACTATATATAGACTTAAGAAGAAAGTTAAGCAAAGTTGCTCTTCCTCAAAAAGGTTCTTGGAAATGTCATTGTGCAATTTCTTACGTTTCTCCTTAAGCAACAAGTTAAGAAGAAATTAGATTTTTGAAAATACATTTATTGGAAATGTTCTTAATTCCAAGATAGCTAAACCTTTGTCTTAAACTACTGGCAGTGAGAGAAAAAGCTCATGAAAGCAATTGAACATGTTTAATTCACTCACAAACTTCATCTGAAAGTTTCAGTATTGATTATTTTAAACCCAAGAACATGTTTTAGAACAGTAATCTCAGTTGGAAATATGCTAACATGATTGCCATTGCTAGCTAGATAGCTAGCTAAATCAGTTGCCTAGCAACAAACATCTTAAGAAGATTTGTAAGAAGATATTTGAGAACTTAGTAGGAAAATCATTACATCTTAAGATATTGTTGAGGAATTGCAAGTACGAACTATCTATGAACTTATTTATTTTCTTAAGATACATCTTACGTTTTTTCGTAAGAAGTGTTTTGTGAATCTGGGCCCAGCCTGTATGGGTAGTGGATAATTAAGCAATAAGGCAAGTATGAAACATTTATGCACTCACTAACTGTAAGTCGCTCTGGATAAGAGCGTCTGCTAAATGACTAAAATGTAAATGTAAGGCACAAGAGGCACTGCTGTATTATGACTACAGTCACAGGTAAATGACATTGTTCGGCCTGACGTAATAAGGCACTGCCTTGTGTGCCTTATTGCTTTTATAAAACTCTTACCAACATATTTAAAATAATGTAATGACCTGACTAGATCATAAAAGAACAACTGTCCAGACAGAGGATTGAGTTTACGAATGGACGGTTTATTAAACCAACTTTACACAGGCTACTGTTTGGCCGTAGCCCACGCCAAATAAATGAAAGATAACCCACAAGCCAATCGTGACCTTCTCTTGTGAAGCCCAGACGTAAAGAGAGAGAACAAAGGCTAAACCTGGTCTTAACTTCCAATGCTCCATCCCCCTGCCCAACCCCCTCCACGCCACTCCGCCAACCGCCAGGATGCCCGGCATCAGAACATTCCAGGCATTCCCGTGATTGGCAGATAGCAGGTTGATTGACATGTCGGACCCCGCGAACACTGGGTACTGGTAGGTACAACACAACCATCTACTAGCCTAACAAATAACACACAGCTGTCTGTGCGGGTCGCTACACAGCCCCCCCACCACAAAGTCCCTCGTCCCCGAGGGAACAAACAAAGTCTCTGAAGCGACCCGGAGGTCTCCTTTGCCTGCGTGGCTGTGATGGCCGCAGAGTGCCCCTCTGAGAACCAGGGGATGAAGGCAAGGACATGGGGGACAAGGAAGCGGGAACGGGTAATACAGTCCGTGGCTCTGGGGAACCACGCGGTGACACAGGGGGAGTGGGCTGTCTGGAGCCTTGTCTGCGGCACCTGGGGGTGGGTGCCTGGAGAATGTCATTGCCAGAGAGGGGAATTGTGGGGGTTCCTGGGGTTTGGGGAGAAGAGGCCCCTCTATATGGGGCTAACCTGTCCCGGTGCAGTGTCACCTTTCTCCCCCTGGGAGGAAGCTGCACCCGGTAAACAACCTCCCCTACCCTCTCCAGGACACTGCAGGGTCCCACCCAGTGACTGTCCAACTTGGGGCATCTGCCCTTTTTCCTTAGCGGGCTGTAGACCCAGACCAGCTCCCCAGCCACAAAGTGCCTTCCCCGGGTGTGCACGTCATAGTTCCTCTTCTGCCTCACACCTGCATTCAGCAGCTGCTCTCTGGCGAAGGTGTGGGCTGTCTCCAGGCGGTCCTGGAGTCTCCGGGCATACTCTGGCCCCGGGGAAACATGAGGGCTATCCAGGGGCCGACCAAACGCCATCTCCGCAGGGGTACGGATCTCTCTCCCCAGCATGAGGAGGGCAGGCGTGCAGGAGGTGGAGTCTTGGACAGCGGAGAGGCATGCCATGAGGACCATAGGCAGGTGCTTGTCCCAGTCCCGCTGGTGTTTGGAAGAGACGATGGCCAGCTGCTGTCCAAGCGTTTTGTTGAAGCGCTCCACAAGGCCATCACTTTGAGGATGGAGAGGAGTAGTGCGGGTCTTGTGCATACCCAGCCTCTCACACATGGTGGCGAACACACGGGACTCAAAGTTTCTGCCTTGGTCGCTGTGGATGGACTCTGCAGCTCCAAACCTTCTGAACATCCCCGCTGTCAGGGCGTCGACGATGGTCTCTGCCTCCTGGTCAGGCAGAGCATAGGCCTCGGGCCATTTTGTGAAATAGTCCATGGCCGTGAGCACCCAGCGGTTTCCACTGTCTGTGGTGGGGAACGGCCCAACTACATCCACTCCCACCCTCTCCATGGGAGCCCCCACTGGGAACTGTTGGAGCTGAGCATGAGAGCGGCCTGGGGGGCCCTTTCTCGCTGTGCAGTTGTCACAGCGGCGGCAAAAGTCTTCCACATCCCTCTTGTGCTGCCCCCAGTAAAAGCCCTGACGGAGGCGGCGCAGTGTTTTTGTGACCCCAAAGTGTCCAGTCCCCACCCCCCATGAGTACTCTGGAGCACAGCCTCCCGCAATGCTTTTGGGACCACCACCTGCCACCTTTCCTCCCCGTAGCTGACTCCTTCCATGCCCGCTGTAACACGCCATCAGCCAGCCGCAGTCGCTCAAACTTTGACCACAACCCTTTGGTCGCGAGTGAGAGCGCTGTCACCTCTTCCCATGGTGGCCTCACCTGCGCCTCTACCCACTGTAGCACTGGCTGTAGGTCTGTGTCCCGTCCCTGCTGCTGCCCCCATTCAGCCACGTCGACAGTCTGCAGCTCACAGCAGACAGGCCCGCTCGCCCGACACACTGTGGCACAGACCCCCTCCTCTGCACACAGCTCTCTCTCCCGTCCCTCTCTCCGTTCACAGTGGCGGCAGCCGTCTGCAGTACAGGGCCGACGGGACATGGCGTCGGCGTTGGAGTGGCGTGCCCCTGCCCTGTGCACCACCGTGAAGTCATACGGCTGAAGCTCCTCCAACCAGCGTGCCACCTGCCCCTCTGGCTCTCTGAAAGACATGAGCCACTGGAGAGCAGAGTGGTCAGTCCTTACAGTAAAGGGCAGACCACCCAGGTAGTACTTGAAGTGTTTGACGGAAGCCACAACAGCCAAGAGCTCCCGCCGGGTGACACAGCAGCGGCGCTCATGTTTTGCTGAAGTACGCCACCGCTCTCTCCCCCTCTGGCCCCACCTGGGCCAGCACCCCACCCATGCCCACATTGCTCGCGTCTGTGTCCAGGATAAAGGGCAATGTGAGGTCAGGGGGGCGAGCACGGGGGCCTCGATCAGTGCACGTTTGAGGGTGTTGAACGCCTCCTCACACTCCACTGTCCAAGTGAAAGCCTTGTCCTTCGGCAGCAGGCGGTTCAGTGGAGCAGCAACGCTTGAGAAGCCCCGTACAAACCTCCTGTAGTACGAGGCCAGGCCCAGGAAGCTCTTCAGCTGACGCTGGTCGGTGGGGGTGGGCCAGTCTCTGACAGCCGCTACCTTGTCCTCCATGGTGCTGATCCCCTCCTTCCCCACTCGGTGGCCCAAGAAGGACACCTCTCTCCTCATGAAGTGGCACTTCTCGGGGTGGAGCTTCAGACCTGCGGCAGCCACCCTCTCCAGCACACACCGTAGCGCCCCCAGGGCTGACTGGAAGGAGATGCCATGGGCCAGGATGTCATCGAGGTATACCAGACACTGCTGTCGGGGGATGCCATCCAGCACCCTGTCCATCAAATGCTCAAAAGTAGCTGGAGCGTTGCACAGGCCAAAGCACAGGACCTTGAACTGCCAGTGTCCTCTGTTAGTGGAGAACGCAGTTTTGGCTCTGGCCTCTGGGGAGAGGGGCACCTGCCAGTAGCCACTGCGGAGGTCTAGTGAGGAGAACCAGGAGGACCCCCTAACCAGGTCCAGCGACTCATCGATACGTGGTATGGGGTATGAGTCCTTCCTGGTTACCTCATTCAGCCGCCTGTAGTCCGCACAGAACCTCAGCTTGCCCCCCTTCTTCGGAACCATGACGACTGGCGCCGCCCAGGGGCTGTCTGAGGGCTCAATGAAGTCTGCCCGCTGCATCTCCAACACAGCCTTGTCTGCCGCCTCCTGGCGTGCCAGCGGGATACGGCGGGACGCATCTTGATAGGTCGAGCATCACCTGTGTCGATCTCATGCTGCACCAGATGAGTCTGACCCACCTCTTCCTCACTCAGCGCAAAGCTGTCTCTGAATTCAAACAGCAACTGCCTCAACCGTTCCTGCTGCTCGGGGTCAAGACCAACACAGTTCCTCCCCCATATCTCCCTCACTGCAGACAGTGTCCTCTCCCCTCCCATCTGGGGTAGCTGGGCTGGGGGGGCGCGGCCCGGGCTCACAGAGGGCTGTGTCGTGGAGGTAGCTGGGGGAATGTAACACAACGCCGTAGGTGACAGGGGAGCTGGGGAAAAGTCACACCCAGATGTGGGGGAGGGGGGGCAGCCATGAGTCTCTGCTGCTTTAACTGTTGGAGTAAAGGGTTTGTTGGGTTGAGTGAATGTGACATTAGGGGCCATGGTGACCTCCGGCCCTCCCTGGAAGCTCAGTGTGCCCCTATTTAGGTCTAACTGGCAGCCTGTACTCCTAAGAAAGGCCAACCCCAGGATACAAGGGTCCTGCACAGCCGCCACCCACACAGGATGACGCACAGTCCTGCCCCCTACTGTCAGAGTCATTATTCCCTTCCCTTTCATGGGTGCCAGCTCACCTGTGACTGTGCGGAGCTGCACAGTTGTAGGCTCACACTGAGTCCAACCTGGCACAATATCTGGCCTCACCAGGGTTACTGTGGACCCAGTGTCCACCAGGGCGGAGCAGGGCACCCCCTCCACAGTGACAGGGACATGACAAAAGTCCCCAACACAGGTCCGGCCCACCACAACAACAGGCTCCATCCGCTTGCCCTCGTCTGCTTCTGGGGGAAGTGGAGCCTTGCTTCCCCGTCTGTGCCGGTGGGCTCCTCCTGAAGAAGATGGTGGTTGGGATAGAAAGCCAGGGGTCCGCACTACCCGGTCTATGCGGACCCCGAGCCGTTTCCCTGAGCTCTGGGGGACATGGGGCAATCTCGGCGCAGATGGCCTGGCTGGCCACAACCCCAGCAGACCCTGGGACCAGGGCGTGTGTTTCGTGCCGCCTGTAGCGACACAGCACGAATGAGTTCTGTCATTTCAGCCACCCATGCAGGCTTTTCCGGCTCCGGGCTGCTCTGCCCCCCAGCTCGCACAGAGGGTCTGTCTCCCTGCACCCCCACCAAAGCCCCAGCTGAAGCCCCAGCCCACACTAGCTCCCTCTCCAAAGCCATCTCCAAGGCTACCTGCAATGACTCAGGATGAGCCAGCTGGGTCTGTATGCGCAGCTCCGTAGGAGAGAGCGCCTGTATGAACTGGTCCCGTGCTAGCTCGCTCTGCACGGAGGGGGGCATGTGAGCATATGCCCGCCGAGAGAGGCTCTCAATGTCATTAGCTAGCACCCGTAGAGGCTCTCCAGGCTGCCTGCGTCTATTACTCAGTTCGGAGCGCAGTAGCCCGGGCTGTACACACTGTCCATAGCGCCTCCTCAGTGCTCCCACTAAAGCACCATAATCACGTCTGTCCTCGGGGCTAATCAATATCAAACAGGCCAGAGCTTCATCCGTGAGGCATAAAGCCAACTGCAGTGCCCTATCTTCATCCGACCACCCCCTAAAATGAGCTAACAGTTCAAACTGAGCATGAAAAGCTTCCCAATCCGCCTTACCGGAATACTTCGGGGTCTTAACGGATACGGACGCAGCCGGGAACTGGGCGCCGCCATGTTTGTTTACATCCTGAGCCCCAGATTCTTCGTCCCGCCGCGTCGACGTCACCCCTTCGGTCCGCCCACCAGAATCCGCGCGAAACACAGTCGACGAAGCACTCATGCCCGCTTCAGCCGCCATCACTCTAACGTCCTCCCTCAAGCGGCCTCTGGGCTCCGATGCCCTGGCGATCTCCTCAGCCAGAACCCCCGACGTCCATGCACACGCACCTCCTTGGCCATAATCGTCCCCCTACCTCCACCTTCACTTTCGGATTCCCTCGAAGCATCTTCAACCCCCGTTCTCACCTACGGTAGCTAGCCACAGAAGTCAGCTAGCTAGCTGGCTAACTTTTATCAACGTTTTTACTTCTGACACCAATGTAATGACCTGACTAGATCATAAAAGAACAACTGTCCAGACAGAGGATTGAGTTTACGAATGGACGGTTTATTAAACCAACTTTACACAGGCTACTGTTTGGCCGTAGCCCACGCCAAATAAATGAAAGATAACCCACAAGCCAATCGTGACCTTCTCTTGTGAAGCCCAGACGTAAAGAGAGAGAACAAAGACTAAACCTGGTCTTAACTTCCAATGCTCCATCCCCCTGCCCAACCCCCCTCCACGCCACTCCGCCAACCGCCAGGATGCCCGGCATCAGAACATTCCAGGCATTCCCGTGATTGGCAGATAGCAGGTTGATTGACATGTCGGACCCCGCGAACACTGGGTACTGGTAGGTACAACACAACCATCTACTAGCCTAACACATAACACACAGCTGTCTGTGCGGGTCGCTACAATAACAATGGTTACATATTTTCATTAAAACGTTATTTTGATAACTCAATACATACAATTTAATTATTCCACCAGAAGACAAAAATCTGGTTGTTAGTTATTTTGGTAATGTTGCTACAGACGTGACCGAGTTGTAAATTATTTTTGCATAGTTGCTATGCAAAAGGGGTGGTCATCCGTTGCTATGCAGGCTGTATAGCTAACGTTCTTGTCACTTGCTAGCTAGCTAGCCGACTTCAGCTAACTCAGTCACGTCAAACATTGAACCTGGAATGACAGTACACTAGCTGCATTTTCGTTTGTTTGAGCTTTTTTTCTATTGGCATTTACTTGGATATGTCCATGATAATGACTTTGATGGGTGATTTCGACTGGCTCAGAAAAAGTTGTCTAGTCTCGTCTGGGCACTGTTCACTGTATGGTACTACAGAGATCTAAATTCAAAAGTTAAACATTGTTTCCGAGGTAGACAGCGAGGTTTATATTAACCCCCGCTGTACCAAACTAAATGCTAGGCTGGAAGCAAGGGGAAATAATGTCAGAGTTGGGATAAATACAAGAGCAGATTCAGACAGCAACATGAACATGATAGTCTTATGGAGGTGCAGTGATACTTTTCAGATGGAAGTGTTATCAGGCATAGGTGTGTCTGTGACGGCCAATACAACACGGTTTGGAACGCTGCCCGTCCAGTCAGCATCCAGGATCCAAACAACCTGTTTTATAATGACTGTTCCTGACTAAATCAAACAATCTCTTCACGTTCAGTCTATCCTTCTAAATGTCCCACCTGCTAGAATATGAAAGCAGACACCATAATGATGATCCATGTTGAGAAATGTTTCCGTGTGTTAGGATCTTTTCTTTAAAATAGTGTGGGGATCTATTTTCTTATAACTAGATGTGATGCCTAGCTTAGAAAGAATACATTAATGATTAAACATAATAGGTTTGTGCTGTACTGATATAGACTGTTTAACATAACAAGCTGTGATTAATGTGAGGAACCATTAGGGGGTAGGCTGAGATAAGGCTTGTGTCTCACATACACACACACTGCCTCTTTGTTGAACTGCCCAAGGACATATGTACAAAGAGCACAGTTAGAGTGGGAAAGTACTGAAATCTCAGGAACAAACTGTGTCTGGGGTTGCTGACTCGAGACAAGTTGTGGAGATAACAACTAATGCCTGGCAACAGTGAAGCGCTAAGGGGATGGGACCATCCTGAGCGCCAACGATAGGCTGGGTAAGTTTAAACCACGCCCAGCCTCTACTCTGATAGGCCTGCTTGGAGCAGGAACTATCTCTGTCAGAGTATTTAAAGAAGAACTTATAACGATGGCTCAGTTCTCTGTCTGCCCTGCGTGGTATTTCAGTGGACCCGTATATACGAACATCATATTTACCATTGAAGTGTTTTGCATTAATTAAAATACTAGTCTATTTTAGAAGACGTGTATTGACCTCTTTTTGTTCCAATACCAGATTTGAATTGACACAACTTAACAATAGGGTGTATTCAGTCAGAACATTATGCTGAAATGATTGTGCTGAAAAATTATGACCGAAATACTTGAGCTGAACATATGGGAAAGGAAAGGGGGATACCCAGTCAGTTGTACAACTAAATGCATTCAACTGAAATGTGTCTTCTGCATTTAACCCAACACCTCTGAATCAGAGAGGTGTGGAGGGCTGCCTTAATCAGTGGTGGAAAAAGTACCCAATCGTCATACTTGAGTAAAAGTAAATACAGTGGGGGAAAAAAGTATTTAGTCAGCCACCAATTGTGCAAGTTCTCCCACTTAAAAAGATGAGAGAGGCCTGTAATTTTCATCATAGGCACACGTCAACTATGACAGACAAAATGAGAGAAAAAAAATCCTGAAGATCACATTGTAGGATTTTTAATGAATTTATTTGCAAATTATGGTGGAAAATAAGTATTTGGTCAATAACAAAAGTTTCTCAATACTTTTTTATATACCCTTTGTTGGCAATGACACAGGTCAAACGTTTTCTGTAAGTCTTCACAAGGTTTTCACACACTGTTGCTGGTATTTTGGCCCATTCCTCCATGCAGATCTCCTCTAGAGCAGTGATGTTTTGGGGCTGTCGCTGGGCAATACAGACTTTCAACTCCCTCCAAAGATTTTCTATGGGGTTGAGATCTTCTTACGAAGCCACTCCTTCGTTGCCCGGGCGGTGTGTTTGGGATCATTGTCATGCTGAAAGACCCAGCAACGTTTCATCTTCAATGCCCTTGCTGATGGAAGGAGGTTTTCACTCAAAATCTCATGATACATGGCCCCATTCATTCTTTCCTTTACACGGATCAATCGTCCTGGTCCCTTTGCAGAAAAACAGCCCCAAAGCATGATGTTTCCACCTCCATGCTTCACAGTAGGCATGGTGTTCTTTGGATGCAACTCAGCATTATTTGTCCTCCAAACACGACGAGTTGAGTTTTTACCAAAAAGTTATATTTTGGTTTCATCTGACCATATGACATTCTCCCAATCCTCTTCTGGATCATCCAAATGCACTCTAGCAAACTTCAGACGGGCCTGGACATGTACTGGCTTAAGCAGGGGGACACGTCTGGCACTGCAGGATTTGAGTCCCTGGCGGCGTAGTGTGTTACTGATGGTAGGCTTTGTTACTTTGGTCCCAGCTCTCTGCAGGTCATTCACTAGGTCCCCCCCGTGTGGTTCTGGGATTTTTGCTCACCGTTCTTGTGATCATTTTGACCCCACGGGGTGAGATATTGCGTGGAGCCCCAGATCGAGGGAGATTATCAGTGGTCTTGTATGTCTTCCATTTCCTAATAATTGCTCCCACAGTTGATTTCTTCAAACCAAGCTGCTTACCTATTGCAGATTCAGTCTTCCCAGCCTGGTGCAGGTCTACAATTTTGTTTCTGGTGTCCTTTGACAGCTCTTTGGTCTTGGCCATAGTGGAGTTTGGAGTGTGACTGTTTGAGGTTGTGGACAGGTGTCTTTTATACTGATAACAAGTTCAAACAGGTGCCATTAATACAGGTAACGAGTGGAGGACAGAGGAGCCTCTTAAAGAAGAAGTTACAGGTCTGTGAGAGCCAGAATTCTTGCTTGTTTGTAGGTGACCAAATACTTATTTTCCACCATAATTTGCAAATAAATTCATTAAAAATCCTACAATGTGATTTTCTGGAGAAAAAAAATCTCAATTTGTCTGTCATAGTTGACGTGTACCTATGATGAAAATTACAGGCCTCTCTCATCTTTTTAAGTGGGAGAACTTGCACAATTGGTGGCTGACTAAATACTTTTTTTCCCCACTGTATATGTTAATAGAAAATGACTCAAGTGAAAGTGAAAGTCACCCAGTAAAATACTACTTGAGTAAAAGTCTAAAAGTATTTGGTTTTACATTTACTTAAGTATCAAAAGTAAAAGTAAAAGTATAAATAATTTCAAAATCCATATATTAAGCAAACCGGACGGAACCATTTTCTTGTTTTTTACTTATTTATAGATAGCCAGGGGCACACTCCAACACTCAGACATCATTTACAAACAAAGCATTTGTGTTTATTGAGTCTGCCAGATCAGAGGCAGTAGATGACCAGGGATGTTCTCTTGATAAGGACGTGAATTGGACCATTTTCTTGTCCTGCTAAGCACTCAAAATGTAAAAAGTACTTTTGGGTGTCTGGGAAAATGTATGGAGTAAAAAGTACATTATTTTCTTTAGTTAAGTAGTGAAGTAAAAGTAAAAGTTCTCAAATATAAAAATTGTAAAGTAAAGTACAGATACCAAAAAAAAACTACTTAAGTAGTACTTGTGAAAAGCAATATTGACTGATGGTAGATGGTTCATGTGTGGTACAGGCTTTTGGGAAGTGGGTCCTGCATCAGTTTTATTTAAACTACTATCCATTTGCAGATGAATATGTCCAGAGGAAATACTCATTTTGGTCCTGGCAGAACGCCTCAGGCATAAAAGCAGACTTCCCACTCCCTCTCTCTCCCTCTCTCTCCCCCTCTCTCTCCCTCTCGTTCTCCCCCTCTCTCTCCCCCTCTCTCCCCCTCTCTCTCCCCCTCTCTCTCTCTCTCTCTCTCTCTCTCCCCTCTCGTTCTCCCCCCTCTCTCTCCCCCCTCTCTCTCCCTCTCTCTCCTCCCTCTCTCCTCCCCCCTCTCTCTCCCCCCTCTTTATCCCCATCTCTCTCCCCTTCCCCTCCCCTATTGTCTCTCACTCCCCCCTCTCTCTCACCCTCTCTCCCCCCCTCTCTCTCTCTCTCTCTCTCTCTCTCTGTCTCTCTCCCCCTCCCTCTCTCCCTCTCTCTCCCCTCCCTCTCTCTCCCCCTCTCTCTCTCCCCCTCTCTCTCTCCCTCTCTCTCTCTCCCTCTCTCCCCCTTCTCTCTATCTCCCCCTCCCTCCACCCTCTCTCCCCTTTTCTCTCTCCCTCCCCCTTCTCTCTCCCCCTCTGTCTCACTCCCCCTCTCTCCCTCTCCCCCCTCTCTCTCTCTGGCCTTTAGTTCCTCTCTTTAAATTCCAACAAGTAAACCTAACTGCCACACAAAATCATAAGAAAACAGCAATAAAGAAACAGATAAAAAATCGCCCTACCTATTTACAGTTTTCTTTGGGTGGGCAGTTCACCAGTCTTCTCCTTCCCCTCTCTCAGGTTTGACAGGGGAGCTCGGAGGTAAAGGAGAGGTGGGCCGGACGGGGAAGATGGGTCCTGCTGGAGACAAAGGTAATAATTTAGTAATCAGACTAACTGAGAAATATTCTGCTTATGGAGAAGAAAACTGTTCTGGCTGCATCTCAGGCCAATGATACAGAGGTTGTGTCTCTAATGGCACCCTATTCCCATTATAGTGCACTACTTTTGACCATAGGAATGGTCAAAAGTAGTGCACTATACAGGAATAGGGTGCCATTTGGGGGCGTAGCCACAGAGACTCACTGCCAGACCCAAACTACCTGGGAGAGACCTTCATCAAGCTTGTTTACATAAACGGGTACTTGTTTAGTTTTTATCCAATGTATTCACCTCTCTTCCCATTGAACCCTTCAACTCAGGTTGTTAACGCATCTACTAGACAGACCTGGGTTCAAACAATATTTGAAATCTTTCAATACTTTGAGCATTTGCTCTAGCCTGGCCTGCCTGGAGTATCAGATGGACAGGGGTTACAGGGTTGGGACTATTCGATCTGTCTATTTAGCCAGGCAAGCTCAATCAAGCACAGCTAAAGTATTTGCCTAGATGCCATTACCTAGATGCCCCCCCATATATTAAGCAAACCGGACGGAACCATTTTCTTGTTTTTTACTTATTTATAGATAGCCAGGGGCACACTCCAACACTCAGACATCATTTACAAACAAAGCATTTGTGTTTATTGAGTCTGCCAGATCAGAGGCAGTAGATGACCAGGGATGTTCTCTTGATAAGGACGTGAATTGGACCATTTTCTTGTCCTGCTAAGCACTCAAAATGTAAAAAGTACTTTTGGGTGTCTGGGAAAATGTATGGAGTAAAAAGTACATTATTTTCTTTAGTTAAGTAGTGAAGTAAAAGTAAAAGTTCTCAAATATAAAAATTGTAAAGTAAAGTACAGATACCAAAAAAAACTACTTAAGTAGTACTTGTGAAAAGCAATATTGACTGATGGTAGATGGTTCATGTGTGGTACAGGCTTTTGGGAAGTGGGTCCTGCATCAGTTTTATTTAAACTACTATCCATTTGCAGATGAATATGTCCAGAGGAAATACTCATTTTGGTCCTGGCAGAACGCCTCAGGCATAAAAGCAGACTTCCCACTCCCTCTCTCTCCCTCTCTCTCCCCCCTCTCTCTCCCTCTCGTTCTCCCCCCCTCTCTCTCCCCCCTCTCTCCCCCCTCTCTCTCCCCCCCCCTCTCTCTCTCTCTCTCTCTCTCTCCCCTCTCGTTCTCCCCCCTCTCTCTCCCCCCTCTCTCTCCCTCTCTCTCCTCCCTCTCTCCTCCCCCTCTCTCTCCCCCTCTCTCTCTCCCCCCTCTTTATCCCCATCTCTCTCCCCTTCCCCTCCCCTATTGTCTCTCACTCCCCCTCTCTCTCACCCTCTCTCCCCCCTCTCTCTCTCTCTCTCTCTCTCTCTCTCTCTCTCTCTCTCTCTCTCTCTCTCTCTCTCTCTCTCTCTCTCCCTCCCTCTCTCTCTCTCCCCTCCCTCTCTCTCCCCCTCTCTCTCTCCCTCTCTCTCTCTCCCTCTCTCCCCCTTCTCTCTATCTCCCCCTCCCTCCACCCTCTCTCCCCTTTTCTCTCTCCCTCCCCTTCTCTCTCCCCCTCTGTCTCACTCCCCCTCTCTCCCTCTCCCCCCTCTCTCTCTCTCTGGCCTTTAGTTCCTCTCTTTAAATTCCAACAAGTAAACCTAACTGCCACACAAAATCATAAGAAAACAGCAATAAAGAAACAGATAAAAAATCACCCTACCTATTTACAGTTTTCTTTGGGTGGGCAGTTCACCAGTCTTCTCCTTCCCCTCTCTCAGGTTTGACAGGGGAGCTCGGAGGTAAAGGAGAGGTGGGCCGGACGGGGAAGATGGGTCCTGCTGGAGACAAAGGTAATAATTTAGTAATCAGACTAACTGAGAAATATTCTGCTTATGGAGAAGAAAACTGTTCTGGCTGCATCTCAGGCCAATGATACAGAGGTTGTGTCTCTAATGGCACCCTATTCCCATTATAGTGCACTACTTTTGACCATAGGAATGGTCAAAAGTAGTGCACTATACAGGGAATAGGGTGCCATTTGGGGCGTAGCCACAGAGACTCACTGCCAGACCCAAACTACCTGGGAGAGACCTTCATCAAGCTTGTTTACATAAACGGGTACTTGTTTAGTTTTTATCCAATGTATTCACCTCTCTTCCCATTGAACCCTTCAACTCAGGTTGTTAACGCATCTACTAGACAGACCTGGGTTCAAACAATATTTGAAATCTTTCAATACTTTGAGCATTTGCTCTAGCCTGGCCTGCCTGGAGTATCAGATGGACAGGGGTTACAGGGTTGGGACTATTCGATCTGTCTATTTAGCCAGGCAAGCTCAATCAAGCACAGCTAAAGTATTTGCCTAGATGCCATTACCTAGATGCCCCCCCCCCCCCACCTCTCCATAAAACCTGTTTATGTGTGTGTATGTGTGTCTTTCTGAGGGGTTGGGTTAAAAGCAGAAGTCAAAGTTCCGTTGGACCTTGTGTGCAATTGACCAATAAAGTGATCTTAATCTTAATCTTTAAATAATGTCAAATAGTATTTGAATTCAGGTCTGCTAGTAGAGAATTATTTTCCATGGTCATCAATGTGATTAGCTTGGAAGGGACTCATATTTAGGTGTAAGGAACATGTTTACTGAGAGTTAAACCATGACCATATATCCTCCTTAAAACCCTGTGTACGTCCCAAATGGCATCTATTCCCTATATAGTGCACTACTTTTGACCAAAAGTAGTCAAAAGTAGTGCTCTAATAGGGAATACGGTGCCATTTATGATGCAGCCCCTCTCTGAAGTGACATGTACATATACTTCAAGGCTTAATCAAGAGTCTGGTCAATCCTGCCTGTAATGCTTTGAGAGCCCTACAGAAATCCAGACCTCACTTAGCAGGCACATAATGACACTATCAACTTAGTAGGTTAAGATATAGGCCTAACAATAATCTAAAAATGTCCACAATGGGTTATATGAAGACATTAAGCTAGTACCATTGTCCCAGGTAACTGTGGAAAATATAGGCAATTTCATGAAGCTGTATCAAGTCAAGAGAAAAGCCTTCAAATCAATCTCAGTGAAAATATCAGATCCTTGAGCTATTTTGTGACATAATAATGTGACACCTACACATTATTGCACCCCAGTAGTCGAACTGTCATAAAAACAACCTGTGTTGTGTTTGGAATCTACTTACTTCCCCTAAATTGTCAACTGTCAGTTAAGGGGTAAACACCTACTGTAGGGAGAGGTTGACTCACCCTCCTGTCAGTTAGGGGGTAAACACCTACTGTAGGGAGAGGTTGACTCACCCTCCTGTCAGTTAAGGGGTAAAACACCTACTGTAGGGAGAGGTTGACTCACCCTCCTGTCAGTTAAGGGGTAAAACACCTACTGTAGGGAGAGGTTGACTCACCCTCCTGTCAGTTAAGGGGTAAAACACCTACTGTAGGGAGAGGTTGACTCACCCTCCTGTCAGTTAAGGGGTAAAACACCTACTGTAGGGAGAGATTGACTCACCCTCCTGTCAGTTAAGGGGTAAAACACCTACTGTAGGGAGAGGTTGACTCACCCTCCTGTCAGTTAAGGGGTAAAACACCTACTGTAGGGAGAGGTTGACTCACCCTCCTGTCAGTTAAGGGGTAAAACACCTACTGTAGGGAGAGGTTGACTCACCCTCCTGTCAGTTAAGGGGTAAAACACCTACTGTAGGGAGAGGTTGACTCACCCTCCTGTCAGTTAAGGGGTAAAACACCTACTGTAGGGAGAGGTTGACTCACCCTCCTGTCAGTTAAGGGGTAAAACACCTACTGTAGGGAGAGGTTGACTCACCCTCCTGTCAGTTAAGGGGTAAAACACCTACTGTAGGGAGAGGTTGACTCACCCTCCTGTCAGTTAAGGGGTAAAACACCTACTGTAGGGAGAGGTTGACTCACCCTCCTGTCAGTTAAGGGGTAAAACACCTACTGTAGGGAGAGGTTGAATCACCCTCCTGTCAGTTAAGGGGTAAAACACCTACTGTAGGGAGAGGTTGACTCACCCTCCTGTCAGTTAAGGGGTAAAACACCTACTGTAGGGAGAGGTTGACTCACCCTCCTGTCAGTTAAGGGGTAAAACACCTACTGTAGGGAGAGGTTGAATCACCATCCTGTCAGTTAGGGGGTAAACACCTACTGTAGGGAGAGGTTGACTCACCCTCCTGTCAGTTAGGGGGTAAACACCTACTGTAGGGAGAGGTTGAATCACCCTCCTGTCAGTTAGGGGGTAAACACCTACTGTAGGGAGAGGTTGACTCACCCTCCTGTCAGTTAGGGGGTAAACACCTACTGTAGGGAGAGGTTGACTCACCCTCCAGCCACATCTCTGCTCTGTGAAGTGAAGCACTGTGGAGTGCTGCTGTCTAGTGGTGATATCTTTCCACTGCAAATAGTTTTCATCCTGAAGCAGAGATCTACTCAGCAAAATGGATATGGCTGGTCGCTATCCTTACTGGGCTATGCTGCTGTCCCTTATATGTAGTCTAACTGTACATGTTAATTCCAGGGGACGCGGGAGAAGCAGGAGTTGAAGGACCCTCTGGACTGAAAGGGAAAGCAGGTGAACTCGTTTATTATTCAGCCTTATTCTTTGTTCATGTATGTTTCCAAACCAATGGAGATAGCACCTCCAAGTCACTAGCACACAATGTTGTGTCTTCACATTCTGGAGTGGGCTAGAGTTGCAAAAAGGGTTTTCCTGAAAGATAATTATGTTTATTGTAAGACACTGCTGTACCTGACTACATGCATGTCTGACAGGAACAACATGTGACTGTGGGAGGTACAGGAAGGTAGTTGGACAGATGGACATCAATGTCAGAAAGCTGAAGAATGCAGTCAAATTTGTGAAAAATGGTAAGTCATTTTATTCTGCTTAAATCATCATTTCAAGTCAGATCATTAGAAAACAATTAAACTAATCTAAGAAAATCTCAGCCAATGTTTAGCCCAGTGTAAATCAAACTGGCATTCTACAACACAAAAAATAGTGTTTTGACTTGGATTGAATGAATAAGGAGTTTTTACTTATATTGGATTGAATGAATAAGGAGTTTTGACTGATACTGGATTGAATGAATAAGGAGTTTTGACTGATATTGGATTGAATGAATAAGGAGTTTTGACTGATATTTGATTGAATGAATAAGGAGTTTTGACTGATATTGGATTGAATGAATAAGGAGTTTTGACTCCAACTTATTACATCTCATATGTCATATTCAGTCATTTTAGGCATCAAGGAAACAGAGGAGACATTTTACCTGATTGTGAAAGAGGCCAGAAAGTACAGAGAGGCTCTGATGAACTGTAAGCTGAGGGGCGGTATGCTCGCCATGCCCAAAACAATAGACACCAACTCCCTGATAGCAGACTATGTCACCCAGGCTGGCCTTACCCGGGTCTTCATTGGGCTGCAGGCTGGGCAGAAGGGGGGAGGGCCTGTCTATGCAGACCTGACCCCAGTGAGGAACTATACAGCCTGGGGCCTAGAGGAGCCATCAGGGGCCCCTACCAACACCAGCTGTGTGGAGATGGTCAGCACAGGTACGGCAAGACATTTTAACATTTAATCACTACTATTGACTAGTCCTAATTCTAATTCTAGATATAAAGGGGCAAAACTGAAATGGCACCCTATTCCCTGGCCTATAGAGTGCACTACTCTGGTCAAACGTAGTGCGCTAGGCTAGGGCAATAGGGTGCCTCTTTAGACACAACCAATAAATACATTTGGACTAGGACCATTTCTGAGTCAAGATATCGGCCGCGTTCCCCTGCTCAGACGTTGCATGTATCAACCAATGGTTGCGTGCCACGTCATCGACTGTGCCGTCTGGCACCAGATTGCTATGACACACGATATGGTTAAAGCTGATACATAAAATACCTATCCAGGTGTTGTGAGACCTGCAATGCGTCGGCAACATCTGAGCAGGGGAACGCAACCATCAACACTTCCATTTGGACTAGTCCTCCTGATTGTAATCACCCACAGGCACCTGGAACCAGGTGGAGTGTGACGCCACCATGTACTACGTGTGTGAGTTCAAGAAGAGCAGGAGAGGTCTCGCCACCGTGCTGTGATGTCATCAAGAAATTCCATTGGGAGTCGGTCGAAGGTTGTTGATGTGGACATTATACCTTTATACTAAGACAGAAACCAATAGTACTTTAACTTATAGATAAACATGTAGCCTATAGTAACTAGACAAAGGTCATTGATATAACCTAGCCTACTCGTTGTAATTAGATATTAACTAGAGATAAAAGTTGGTATCCCTTTTGACACTTGAACCTTTTATATTTGGGATAGCATATGAAACCTTTCCTTTCTGTAATAAACACCATACAAATCAACCACCTAATTTTGATTGTCCATTTATTCAGATCAGAACAGGTAAGATTGTTTCTAGTGAGCAGCAGCACAGTGGCAAGGAAAAACTCCCTAGAAGAAAGGAAGAAACCACTAGAGGAACCAAAAAGCAAAACATGAATTGCACTACTAACTTTAGGAATACAGTACAGTCAGTGAAATACCTCAGTCCTTAATTGGACCAACTCTGTCTAACATTGTTAACAGCATTTGCAGCTTGGGGTTATGTCAACAGGAGCTGAGTTTATCCACATATTCCAGGTAAACATTAACCTGGTGGGGCTTTAGAAAAGCCCACCAACCTGTTACTGCCCCTATATAAAATAAATATCACTCTCTCTTAATACTGTTCTCACTCTCTCTGGCAATAGTGACAGACAGGACTCCTGTTCTATTAAATTCAGAGGCTTGCCGGTGTGGGCTATGATTATGCCCCACATGGCACCCTAAAAGTAGTGCACTATATAGGGAATAAGGTGCCATTTGGTGACGCGTCACTGTGGGTCATGGTTCCTGAGTAAACACTTAAAGTTGTGCAATTATTTACCGACACCATGAAGCTGTTTCAGGTTGCAAATCTGCGCTTTCCCTTTCCGTATCTCAGACTCCTCTCACCTTGGAATTTCCTCCTCTGCAGGTAGACTAATATTGACTTTAAACTGGCCTATCAACAGCTGCGAAGGTTGATCAGCATCACTGCATCTAGTCCGCCTGTTTGTATAGTAGGGCCTATCTCTCATTTTGTCAGGCACGTTCAATTTGTAGCGGATTCATCTTTAGCGAGTCGCGACAGAGAGAGATCGAGGTGCGGTATCTGCGACTGCCTCCACTCCTCGGGCCGGTAGAGTTGGAGAAAGTGAAAGGAGTGGCCGTGCACCTGTCAGACCAGTTAGGGACACATGACTGCAGAATAATTTGCCTGAGTTGGTGTCCTTTGTCGAGATACAAGACGGAAAGGATGTCGGAGCCAGCGACGAATCCTGCGGCGACAGCATTCCCAGCGCCGACGATATCGTTGCCATTGGGACTACAAATATTGAGGACGTACTCCGGTGCTCTGATCTGCTTGGAAATTGTGAGTGTCGCATCTCTATTTCTGACTACGAGTGTTGTAAGCAAATGCATCACCGGTGGTAAGATAAGATTCTGGTTACACCCTTGTTTGAAGTAGGCCTAATTGGGAAACTGCGGTCTAATCGATAGTCTTTATTAATTCTACTTAGTTCATTTTGTTCAGTTGAGCTTTAGGATTTGCTTTTTCATCGTCTTATCATCGTACAGTTAGTTATGTATACCAGTATCAGAGGCGCCAGGCAGGGCGCCTCATAGTAATGGATACTCAGGGAGGAAAAGGTGTAGATTCACGCGCAGAGCGCGGCAGGTATTTATTTCGCCTTGGCAAAAGGCAGGAATCGTGGTCACAGGCATGCAATGGTCATACACAGGTAGTAGGCAAACAGACAGGAGAATCAAAAACAAATCACATCTGCGCTTTCAGGCAGGAGAATCAAAAACAAATCACATCTGCGCTTTCCCTTTCCCTAGGACTGAAGGCTATATAACTGGTTCTCACAAACGAGCTAGAAAAAGGCTGAGTAGAGTCAAAACAAACAATACCTCACAAGGCACAAACATTACATTTTAGACATTTACATTTTAGTCATTTAGCAGACGCTCTTATCCAGAGCGACTTACAGTTAGAGTGCATTCCTTTTTTTTTCAATGTATTTTTTTTTCAAACAGAATGAACTGAACTAAATAAGGAGCTAATGAGACCAGATGAGTAACTAACACAGGTGAAATCAATGAACAAAAATTAAAGACAGGGCTACATTCAAGAACACAAAGAAACAGGGCTACGTTCAAGAACACAAGGTTGACTAAGAAAATAATACAGAACCTTACAACTTGGGCCGTGTTTTATTAACGGCATATAGGCAACTCCCTATTGTACAATCTGATAGTGCAGTAGTGATAAGCAACTGAACATACTGTACTCAGTATGGCCCCGTGTAGCTCAGTTGGTAGAGCATGGCGTTTGCAACGCCAGGGTTGTGGGTTCGATTCCCACGGGGGGCCAGTATGAAAAAATTTATGCACTCACTAAATGTAAGTTGCTCTGGATAAGAGCGTCTGCTAAATGACGTAAATGTCATTGTGAAGTAAATGACAAAATAGATACAACTGTTCTCCAGCTAAGTCTTATAGCAGTGTGCTATTAGGCCTATAAATACTCTGTGTTCTGTTCAATAACAGCCTACTCCTTTTCACAAATGGAAATCAAACCCTGTGTCAGGCCTAGGACGCATTTTAAATAAACTGACGTTCATGTCATGATCAGATCACACAGTCTGGTCAAACAGTCTTGAAATTGTTAAGCATGTATTATGTCACAAATATCAATCAGTCTCGCATATGATGACTTGTCTAACAAATCTTCTCCATTCGGTTCTTCCAGATATTTGGAGGGCTGGTATGGATCCTGGTGGCCTCCTCCAACGTGCCCGTGCCCCTGCTACAGGGCTGGGTGATGTTTGTCTCTCTCACCATGTTCTTCTGTTCCACCGTGTACCTCCTCCTCTTCCTCCTGGGCTTGGCTGACAGGATCAACACTGACTGGAACTTTATGGTGAGTCTAGTGACAAGGCTTACCCAAGGAACACTTCACAAAAACAACTCATTCTTGGTAAACAGGTTGGAGCACTGAAAAACCGGCAGAGATACAGATCTTCTTACAATCATATATACACAGGTAAACTGACATTTCGACGTCACATGACGTCTTTATCAGAGGTAGAGTCTTCCTGGTCTGTTTGGTTTATCACTTCAGGACTGTCCAACTCCAGTCTTCCTGGTCTGTTTGGTTTATCACTTCAGGGCTGTCCAACTCCAGTCTTCCTGGTCTGTTTGGTTTATCACTTCAGGGCTGTCCAACTCCAGTCTTCCTGGTCTGTTTGGTTTATCACTTCAGGGCTGTCCAACTCCAGTCTTCCTGGTCTGCTTGGTTTATCACTTCAGGGCTGTCCAACTCCAGTCTTCCTGGTCTGCTTGGTTTATCACTTCAGGGCTGTCCAACTCCAGTCCTGGAGAGCTACTGGTTGGTGCAGGGTTTAGTTCCACTAACACAATTCAAATGATAAACAAATAGTAGTCTTCAGTCTGGACATTTGCTATTTGAATCCGATGAATTGGAGATCCCCTGCAAATCAAGCACAATAGCTTAGAATAATCAGGCTACGTGTTCTTCAGGAGCCACATTCAAATGCTGCAGACGCCATGGCAGTTCCCCCTAACTCCTGAAAGGATGTTCAATTCAGTAACATGTCACTACAGGTGTAGAACAATCCCGCTCTGTGATAGTCCTAATTACAGTACAGAGTATGTCACCACACCTAATGAGTATGATCTCATCACAACTTTAGTCATGAGGGTGCCTCTACAGATGCAGGTATCAAAACTGACCAGAAACACTGAAACATTAGAGAGCTTGCTCTACTAGTCTGTCAAGAAACTTAAAGCCATGTAACTGTATAATAACAGGGTAGAGCCTAGTGCACATTATAACGGCAAGGACGCATTGCATGTGGTGGGTGAGCCATCATGTAAAACCGTCTTCAGTCATTCATTTATTGAAAAACAACAGTCTTAGGAAGGCAGTAAGACAAGCAGACAGACAGACAGACAGACAGACAGACAGACAGACAGACAGACAGACAGGCAGGCAGGCAGGCAGGCAGGCAGGCAGGCAGGCAGGCAGGCATAGGCAGACAGATAGACAGACAGGCAGCCCCAGTTAGTGTTGTGCCAGTCAGTCCTCACACTGGCCCTGATCCCAGCTCTGCTGTTACTGCTACTGGCCCTGATCCCAGCTCTGCTGTTAATGCTACTGGCCCTGATCCCAGCTCTGCTGTTACTGCTACTGGCCCTGATCCCAGCTCTGCTGTTAATGCTACTGGCCCTGATCCCAGCTCTGCTGTTACTGCTACTGGCCCTGATCCCAGCTCTGCTGTTAATGCTACTGGCCCTGATCCCACCTCTGCTGTTACTGCTACTGGCCCTGATCCCAGCTCTGCTGTTAATGCTACTGGCCCTGATCCCAGCTCTGCTGTTAATGCTACTGGCCCTGATCCCAGCTCTGCTGTTACTGCTACTGGCCCTGATCCCAGCTCTGCTGTTACTGCTACTGGCCCTGATCCCAGCTCTGCTGTTACTGCTACTGGCCCTGATCCCAGCTCTGCTGTTACTGCTACTGGCCCTGATCCCAGCTCTGCTGTTACTGCTACTGGCCCTGATCCCAGCTCTGCTGTTAATGCTACTGGCCCTGATCCCAGCTCTGCTGTTAATGCTACTGGCCCTGATCCCAGCTCTGCTGTTAATGCTACTGGCCCTGATCCCAGCTCTGCTGTTAATGCTACTGGCCCTGATCCCAGCTCTGCTGTTAATGCTACTGGCCCTGATCCCAGCTCTGCTGTTAATGCTACTGGCCCTGATCCCAGCTCTGCTGTTACTGCTACTGGCCCTGATCCCAGCTCTGCTGTTACTGCTACTGGCCCTGATCCCAGCTCTGCTGTTACTGCTACTGGCCCTGATCCCAGCTCTGCTGTTACTGCTACTGGCCCTGATCCCAGCTCTGCTGTTAATGCTACTGGCCCTGATCCCAGCTCTGCTGTTACTGCTACTGGCCCTGATCCCAGCTCTGCTGTTACTGCTACTGGCCCTGATCCCAGCTCTGCTGTTACTGCTACTGGCCCTGATCCCAGCTCTGCTGTTAATGCTACTGGCCCTGATCCCAGCTCTGCTGTTAATGCTACTGTGCTTAATGTATCCACAATGCTTTTTCCACATGTATTAACACTTTCATATTTTAGTGATATTTCTGCCATTTAGCAGACGCTTTTATCCAAAACGATTTTGCCACACTTACACATTAACTGCTAATGACTGACTGCACTAGAGGTTGACTTGAAGGGTACTGACCTCAGTACAAGCTGCAGTACAGTACTGACACTGGGTGCGTCCCAAATGGCCCAGGTCAAAAGTAGTGCACTATATAGGGAATAGAGTACCATTTGGGACGTAGCCACAGACGGGCCTCAGACCCACCAGGCTCCAGTTCTTCTCGTAAATGTAGTCATGCGTGTGTGTGTGTGTGTGTGTGTTGTCATCTCACAGACAATGAGAAAACATAGCTTGTGACACAGCCACTGAGGGAATAGTGAGCTCACACCAGACAATGGCCAGTCTGTGGGCCCTGAGTCCCCATTGTCAACAGAACAGAGTCAGTGGCTGCGTTCGAAATTGCACCCTATTCATAGGGCTCAGCTCAAAAGTAGGTCAAAAGTAGTGCACTATATAGGGAATAGGGTGCAATTTCGGAGGCAGCCAGTCTCTTACTGTAACCCCCCTATCTCTCTGTTGACATTGTAAACTAAACACTGTGAACTGAGTCCTCAGACAAGGCTGAATCAAGGGTGACTTTCTTTTGAATCGGTGGTACTGGAATAGTAGCACTAACTCTTTAAATTAGTGTTTCGTAATACTGCTCATGGGACCAAAGTGGTGCCAATTTGTTTTTTTGCCCTAGCACTACACACCTGTTTCCAATAATCAACAAGAAACTTTCCTGAAATAAATGTGCTTGATTGCTAGTCTTTTAAGTATTTATCAAAGACTGTGGATAAATTAAGATGTCCCACTCAGGCCGTTTACCATTGGGAAAAAATGGTCAGTTCCGGTCTGCTTAAGGTGGTGACTCTCCCATAGGCACCAATGCTTTAGCAGCTGGGACTGGTCTGCTTAGTTCATTGACTGTATATGAACCAGAAAAAACTAGAGAGTGGGATGTCTTGCGTCCTATTCCATCTCTGGTATTTATGGTTGTGAAATAGTAGTGGTAGTAGTGATAGTGGTAGTAGTGATAGTGGTAATGGTAGTAGTAGTAGTGGTAATGGTAGTAGTAGTAGTGATAGTGGTAATGGTAGTAGTAGTGGTAATAGTAGTAGTAGTAGTGGTAATGGTAGTGGTAGTGGTAGTGACAGCAGCAGTAGTGGTAGTGGTAATGGTAGTAGTAGTAGTGGTAATGGTAGTAGTAGTAGTGGTAGTGGTAATGGTAGTAGTAGTAGTAGTGACAGTAGTAGTAGTAGTAGTAGTAATGACAGCAGTAGTAATGGTAGTAGTAGTCAAACCTTTAATTAGTAGAATCAGTTGTGTAATGCTATATCAAAAAACAAGGACCTTTGGGACCATTATTACAAAACCCTTCTTTAAAGGTTAGACCCTAGGCTATAACTTGGTTAACAAGATGTCTCCAAACTAAGCAACATTAACTACACAACAACGTTACCTTAGCTCAGCGATGGGCAACTCCAGTCCTCGGAGGCCTGATTGGGGTCACACTTTTTACCCAGCCATATAGCCAACACACCTGATTTAAACTAATTGCATTGTAAACTGAAGACCATGATTAGTTGATTATTGGAGTCAGGTGTGTTTTTAGGGCAAAGGACTGGAGTTGCTCATTCCTGCCTTAGCTACATTTGTTTATTAGCATGGTATAAGATATCCTAAATGCACACGTGATTTTCCCAATCCATTCAATGAGACCTGACTACTCTCAATCCATATTATAACCCTCTCTTTCCGTCTTTATTGCAGGATATGTTCTACCACTTCACAGCACTGCTGTTCTACTTCAGTGCCTTGGTGCTGGAGGCTGCTGTTACAGCTGCCAGAGGGGTCAACAGTACCACTAACAGCTCCATATCAGGATGTATAACAGCCCCTAGTGGGAATATACTCACCTTCCTGGACAACAGACAATACAGTATTAACGTGGCAGCTACGGTAAGTGTACACCTTCACAAAATGTCAAGGCTTTCTGTAATGCAAATGATGGGGTTTACTGATCAGACCGGTGTTTCAATTCAAATACTTCATACTGTATAAATACTTCATACTGTATGTGCCTGTGTGAGTTTACCTGGATTAAGAAACCAATGGAAAAGTCCCAGAACTGCAAACCCTGCCCATCTACAATAGGAAAACCAGCCACGTCGCGGACACCGACGTCTTGCTCCCAGACAAGCTAAACACCTTCTTCGCCCGCTTTGAGGATAACACAGTGCCACCGACGCGGCCAGCTACCAAGGACTGTGGGCTCTGGTTCTCCGTGGCCGATGTGAGTAAGACATTTAAACGTGTTAACCCCTGGGTCTCAACCCCGCCCTGTGCAATTGGGTCCTGGACTTCCTGACGGGCCGCCCCCAGGTGGTGAAGGTAGGAAACAACATCTCCACTTCGCTGATCCTCAACACTGGGGCGTGCTCAGCCCCCTCCTGTACTCCCTGTTCATCCATGACTGCGTGGCCAAGCACGCCTCCAACTCAATCATCAAGTTTGCAGACGACACAACAGTAGTAAGCTTGATTACCAACAATGACGAGACCGCCTACAGGGAGGAGGTGAGGGCTCTGGGAGTGTGGTGTCAGGAAAATAACCTCGCACTCAACATCAACAAACAAAGGAGATGATCGTGGACTTCAAGAAACAGCAGATGGTGCACCCCCCTATCCACATCGACGGGACAGCAGTGGAGAAGGTGGAAAGTTTTAAGTTCCTCGGCATACATATCACTGACAAACTGAAATGGTCCACCCACACAGTGTGGTGAAGAAGGTGAAACTGAGCCTCTCCAACCTCAGGAGGCTGAAGAAATTTGGCCTGTCACCTAAAACCCTCAAAAACTTTTACAGATGCACAATTGAGAGCATCATGTCGGGCTGTATCACCACCTGGTACGGCAACTGCAACGGCCACAACCGTAGGGCTCTCCAGAGGGTGGTGCAGTCTGCACAACGCATCACCTCACCGGGGGCAAACTAACTGCCCTCCAGGACACCTACAGCACCCGATGTCACAGGAAGGCCAAAAAGATAATCAAAGACAACTACCACCCGAGCCACTGCCTGTTCACCCCGCTATCATCCAGAAGGCGAGGTCAGTACAGGTGCATCAAAGCTGTGACCGAGGGACTGAAAAACAGCTTCTATCTCAAGGCCATCAGACTTTTAAACAGCCATCACAAGCACAGAGAGGCTGCTGCCTACATACAGATTTGAAAATCACTTGTCACTTTAATAATGCCACTTTAATAATGTTTACATATCTTGCATTACCCATCTCATATGTATATACTGTATTCTATACTGTCTATTGCATCGTAGCCTATGCCACTCTGATAATGACATTGCTCATCCATGTATTTATATATTCTTATTCCATTCCTTTACTTAGATTTGTGTGTATTATGTTTTTGTTGTGGAACTGTTAGATGTTTTCATTCTTCTAGTATTTGAAACCCAGGTCTGTTACTGCTATAACATGGTGATGTTTTATTGTTTTAGTATTTGAAACCCAGGTCTGTTACTGCTGTAACATGGGGATGTTTTATTGTTTTAGTATTTGAAACCCAGGTCTGTTACTGCTGTAACATGGGGATGTTTTTGGAGCCTTGGTGAGGTAGTAGTAGTATTACATTTAATCAGTGTTCAACTGTTGAGAGTTGAACGGATGTTGTGCTTCGACCTGACAGCAGCCTGCATTTCTGTATTGGTAGCTCCTACACTGCACAAAGCTATTTCAGAATGGAACACCACGTTACCAAGGAGACCAAACAAAAAGCTCTGTAGGAAACTCCTAATCTAAGTCAATGTTTTTTAGTAATTAGAGCTGTAGGCCTATGCATTCCATGAGTTAATGTTTGCCCATTGTTCTCCTGATTCTTCTCTATACTACTAGTTGGTTCACTGATATACCGTTGTGATGTTGTTGTTGCTGCAATGTATAACTGCTGGTATTACATTAGGTGTCATTGCTCAAGGCTTTCTGTGAGTTAGCCTAACCTTTGTTGTCCTGGTTCTCCTCTAGATATTTGCCTTTGTGGTGACACTCTGCTACGCCTGCAGTTTGTTCATGGGCTTCAGGAGGTGGAAGATGTGATGTGACACAGAAGAAAGAAAACAAAACCGTTACATTATTACAGTTCAAACTCCGACCATACTGTCAAGACATTGTCACATTGTCTGTTTATTACATGTGTATAACAACATTGTTTAAAGAGAATTTCTGTATAGTGATATTTGCATCAAGTTTATATTTCTTGCTATGAGATCAAGACAGAGCACTTTGTTGTATCTCTCATGTAATAAGAGCACATCAGGAGTTATGGTTAGGTTACCAGATGTTGTATTTCATATATTAGTCCTTGGTTTCTGAGGCCAACATGTTTTAATTCTGTGATCAATATTGTAGATTTTATTTATTAGTGTTTGATTCCTTGTAAAATAATTAAACCCTGGATCAGAAGAAACCTATAACTGATTAAATAACAATAATGTGATGCTATAGTTATATTTTCCCCTTGTAGAATGTCTAACTTTTTAGACTTTTTAGAGCAACATGGAAAACTATGTTAAACATACTACATAGCAAAATTATCATAATAATCACTTAATGAAATTGTGTGACTCCTTTCTGGAATATATATTTTATGTATATTTTTGTGATTTCTGAAATGCATTTTTACAAATAAATAACTTTTCTTACCTTGTTGATACAACTTGTATTTTTGTATTTGGCCAGTTTAGCAGGGCTTCACCAGAAGGGGGAACTATTCTCACAAAGACTGTTTTTAGCGGGGAGAGTTAGTGGCTTATCAGCCCTGCTGATTATTCACGAGCCAGTTCCAATGCATGTCCCAGAGTTTAAATACATAGGCTACTGTAGGTGGTTGGAGCAGATGCCTTTGTTGTCAGTTGAAGGGAAAGGAACGTTGCCGCTACCTCTCTGTCCAACCAAGGTGCATGAACTGAGGAGCAGTCTGAACTGAAGAGGAGATTCCTCTTGGAGGACAGTGTCAGTTGATGAAAGCGCTTCGGCCTTTGGCCTTCATCAGGGTTTTTGGTGTCAGTTGATGAAAGCGCTTCGGCCTTTGGCCTTCATCAGGGTTTTTGGTGTCAGTTGATGAAAGCGCTTCGGCCTTTGGCCTTCATCAGGGTTTTTGGTGTCAGTTGATGAATATCTTCAGTTCAGACATGATTCAAGGTTTAATACAATATTAACTACAGTAATTACAGTGCATTCAGCAGTCAAGTCAGTTATTCCTACAACAGAGGGAAATACAATCAATCAGTGGGTCTGTGGTAAGCCTAGATGTCGGTGAATGCATTAAATACCCTATTGAAGCAGCCTACAGTGAAATTCCTGGGCTCCATATCAGACAAATTAGCCCATAATCTTATACCCATAAGGAGGACTAAGATGAATGTGTCTACACGTGGGGGAAATATCTCAGGTTACATCCCAAATGGCACCCTATTCCCTATATAGTGCACTTATTTTGACCTGGGCCCTGGTTGGTAGAGCATGGCACTTGCAACGCCAGGGTTTTGGGTTGGATTCCCAAGGTGGGCCAGTATGAAAAAGTAAGAAAATGTAAGTCGCTCTGGATAAGAGCGTCTGCTAAATGACTAAAATGTCAAATGTAGTGCACTACATGTAGGTAGGGAGTAATATAGTACCATCTGTAGGGAGTAATAGGGTACCATCTGTAGGGAGTAATATAGTACCATCTGTAGGGAGTAATAGGGTACCATCTGTAGGGAGTAATAGAGTACCATCTGTAGGGAGTAATATAGTACCATCTGTAGGGAGTAATAGGGTACCATCTGTAGGGAGTAATAGGGTACCATCTGTAGGGAGTAATAGGGTACCATCTGTAGGGAGTAATAGGGTACCATCTGTAGGGAGTAATAGGGTACCATCTGTAGGGAGTAATAGGGTACCATCTGTAGGGAGTAATAGAGTACCATCTGTAGGGAGTAATAGGGTACCATCTGTAGGGAGTAATAGGGTACCATCTGTAGGGAGTAATAGGGTACCATCTGTAGGGAGTAATAGAGTACCATCTGTAGGGAGTAATAGGGTACCATCTGTAGGGAGTAATAGAGTACCATCTGTAGGGAGTAATAGAGTACCATCTGTAGGGAGTAATAGAGTACCATCTGTAGGGAGTAATAGAGTACCATCTGTAGGGAGTAATAGAGTACCATCTGTAGGGAGTAATAGAGTACCATCTGTAGGGAGTAATAGGGTACCATCTGTAGGGAGTAATAGGGTACCATCTGTAGGGAGTAATAGGGTACCATTTGGGACACAGCCCCATACTTGGGGGGAAACTTAGGAACCTCTCAGATATGTGCAACCTATGGCATTGACAGTGTGTTGTCAATTTTAACACACCTCCACATTTTTGACCTCTGTGGCTTCTCTGACCCACATTAGATGTAAGCAAAAGCCTATAGTCTGTCTTCTGAACCGTTCTATGTGTGTTGTGGCAGTTTAGGCCTAACTAAGGGGCTCTTTTCCATCATAACAAGTCAAGTATGGACCTCACTTTGTGCACAGGGGGATTGTCATGCTGAAACAGGAAAGGGCCTTCTCCAAACTGTTACCACAAAGTTGGAAGCACGGAATCATCTAGAATGTCATTGTATTAAGATTTCCCTTCACTGGAACTAAAGGGCCTAGCCCGAACCATAAAAAACAGCCCCAGACCATTATTCCTCCCCCACCAAACTTTACAGTTGGCACGATGCATTGGGGCAGGTAGCGTTCTCCTGGCATCCGCCAAACCCAGATTCATCTTTCGGACTGTCAGATAGTGAAGCATGATTCATCACTCCAGAGAACGCTTTTCCACTGCTCCAGAGTCCAATGGCGGCGAGCTTTACACCACTCCAGCCGACGCTTGGCATTATGCATGGTGATCTTAGGCTTGTGTGCGGCTGTTCGGCCATGGAAACCCATTTCATGAAGCTCCCGACGAACAGTTATTGTGCTCACGTTGCTTCCAGAGGCAGTTTGGAACTCGGTAGTGAGTGTTGCAACCGAGGACAGACGGTTTTTACTTGTGACGTGCTTCAGCACTCGGCGGTCCCGTTCTGTGAGCTTGTGTGGCCTACTTGTTGGAAAGGTGGCATCCTATGATGGTGCCACGTTGAAAGTCACTGAGCTCTTCAGTAAGGCCATTCTACTGCCAATGTGGCTGAAATACCTGAATCCACTAATTTGAAGGGGTGTCCACATACTTTTGTATATATAGTGCACAAATTGAATATTGAAATATCTGAAATACATTTGCCAAGAGGACATCTTGAGTGGAGGACTGAAGGAATTGAAATGTAAAGGTGAGCTTAAATTTCAAGAGAAACATCGATACAACTTGTTTGTTTAAATAAAAAATGGTTATAGTTCCTGCCATTCCATTGTAGGAGGGAGGCAATGAAGACATTGATCTGCTTTTTGGCAGCAAGCTCAGCGCCCCTGAACGTTTGTGTGTATCCAGATTGAGCAGAGCAGGCCTGCTGTTAGGAACAGACAATACATGGATCCCAAATGGCACCCTAGTCCCTATATAGTGCATTACTTTTGACCATGGCCAATAGGGGCGTCATATATGGGCCCTGGTCAAAAGTAGCGCACTATATAGGGAATAGGGTGCCATTTGGGACGCAGACAGTGTGTTACTGCAGACACACTGAGCTGTCTGTCTGGGCCTTAAAACCCTGGCACCTCCGGCCAGCAGGAAGAGGACACACAGCTGGCCACTGACCCATCACATCACTCCACCATGGAAACGCCAACGTTTCGTGCTCCTTCAAGTCTTACGTTGTCCACTCACTCTGTCTACATCTGAAATGGCACCATATTCCCTATACAGTGCACTATTTTTGACCTCTGGGGTAGGTAGTGAATAGGGTGCCATTTGGGACGCATCCTCTGTCTTCCCCTCAGTCAGTCAGCCTTGACTTGACATGATTACTTTTACTCCATGATGATCCTGAACATTGGTTTTGGCAAGGGCAGCCACACCATTCCAGCGAACGACACCACAGCAAAGACTAGACCACTTTTAAACAGGCTCTGTATGTTAAGACTAGACCACAGTCAGACAGGCTCTGTGTGTTAAGACTAGACCACTGTTAGACAGGCTCTGTGTGTTAAGACTAGACCACTGTTAGACAGGCTCTGTGTGTTAAGACTAGACCACTGTTATACAGGCTCTGTGTGTTAAGACTAGACCACTGTTAGAAAGGCTCTGTGTGTGTTAAGACTAGACCACTGTCAGACAGGCTCTGTGTGTTAAGACTAGACCACTGTTAGACAGGCTCTGTGTGTTAAGACTAGACCACTGTTAGACAGGCTCTGTGTGTTAAGACTAGACCACTGTTAGACAGGCTGTGTGTGTGTTAAGACTAGACCACTGTTAGACAGGCTCTGTGTGTTAAGACTAGACCACTGTTAGACAGGCTCTGTGTGTGTTAAGACTAGATCACTGTTAGACAGGCTCTATGTGTTAAGACTAGACCACTGTTAGACAGGCTCTGTGTGTTAAGACTAGACCACTGTTAGACAGGCTCTGTGTGTTAAGACTAGACCACTGTTAGACAGGCTGTGTGTGTGTTAAGACTAGACCACTGTTAGACAGGCTCTGTGTGTTAAGACTAGACCACTGTTAGACAGGCTCTGTGTGTGTTAAGACTAGATCACTGTTAGACAGGCTCTATGTGTTAAGACTAGATCACTGTTAGACAGGCTCTGTGTGTTAAGACTAGACCACTGTTAGACAGGCTCTGTGTGTTTAGACTAGACCACTGTTAGACAGGCTGTGTGTGTGTTAAGACTAGATCACTGTTAGACAGGCTCTGTGTGTTAAGACTAGACCACTGTTAGACAGGCTCTGTGTGTGTTAAGACTAGATCACTGTTAGACAGGCTCTGTGTATGTTTCCTTCCGGAACCAGTGCAAGGCCAAAAACATCAGTGGCAATTCTCTGGCCCGCTTCCCAAATGGCACCCTATTCCCTATATAGTGCACTACTTTTGACCAGGGCCCTATGAGAGCCCTATGCACTACACAGGCAGTAGGGTGCCATTTGGGACGCCACCCTGTATTGGGGTAATTTATAGAGGCAGTGGCACCATACTCTTCCCGGCGCAGACAACAGACCAATAAATCCTCTCTTTTTCCCCCAACTCCATTCTTCCCTGCTGCCATAACTTAGTGGATGCTGAGTAAACAGCAAATGAGGGTAGTGGCTGTAAATTGTAGCCCTGAAATATCAATTTCTTGTCACGCTCTGGCTCCGGGACTTTGTATGTTGAGCCAGGGTGTGTTCGTTTCGTTGTGTTCTGTTTGGTTGGGTTGTTCTAGGTGGTTGTATTTCTTTGTTTGAATGAGTGACTCCCAATCAGAGGTAGCGAGTGTCAGCTGTTGGCTCGTTGTCTCTGATTGGGAGCCATATTTAAACTGTCTGTGTTCACCTTGTGTTTGTGGGTTTTTGTGTCGTGTTGGTTGTGTTTGACCGTTTACTGTCACGTTACCGTCTTTTGTTGTTTTGATCGCGTTTCACTAATAAATGAGTATGTTTGCCTGCAACGCTGCGCCTTGGTCCTCTTCATCTGTTCTAGACGATCGTGACAGAAAAACCCACCATAAAAGGACCAAGCAGCGTGTCCAGGAGCAGGCAGCCTGGACATGGGAGGCGCGCCGTAGAGAGGAGCAGCGGCGGCAAACGGGTCAAAGTCGGACGGTCGAGAGGCAACCCCAATAAATTTTTAGGGGGCACAGGGGCATGGACGACGGGTACTGGAGGCGATAAGGGAGAGGGTGAGAGTAGAGGCACGGCGAGAGGAACTGTGTAGGCAGCTGAGGGAGCGGAGGGTTATGAAGAAACCCAGTCCCGCTCCTCACACCAAGCAAGTGGTGTGCGTCACCAGTCCGGTCCGGCCCGTTCCTGCTCCCCGCACTAAGTTAATGGTGCGCGCCGCCAGCCCAGCCCGGCCTGTCCCTGCTCTACGCACCAAGCCTACGGGGTGCGTCGCCAGCCCAGCCCGGCCTGTCCCTGCTCTACGCACAAAGCCTACGGTGTGCGCCAGCCAGCCCGGCCTGTCCCTGCTCCACGCACCAAGCCTACGGGGTGCGTCGCCAGCCCAGCCCGGCCTGTCCCTGCTCCACGCACAAAGCCTACGGTGTGCGTCGCCAGCCCAGCCCGGCCTATCCCTGCTCCACGCACCAAGCCTACGGGGTGCGTCGCCAGCCCAGCCCGGCCTGTCCCTGCTCCACGCACCAAGCCCACGGTGTGCGTCGCCAGCCCGGTCCGGCCTGTTCCTGCCACTCGCACCAAGCCTGGGGTGCGAGTCGTCAGCCTGGTCCAGCTCGTTCCTGCTACTCGCACGCCGAAGGATGCGAAGTCGTCAGCCTGGTGAGGTCCGTTCGCCCACGCACCAAGCCAAGGGTGCGTATCGTCAGTCCGGTGCCTGATCAGGTCAGCTACTCCACTACGGAGTTTGAGCAATCCGCCCGTCTATGTCCGGTCCAGATCCAGCCAGCGGGGTCAGACCGACCGGGCGCTACGGGGGATTGTGGAAGGGTGGTGGTCAAGCCCGAGCCGGAGCGCCTCCGAGGAGAAATGCCCACCCAGCCCTCCCCTGTTTGGGGGTTTTGAGGCGCGGCCGCAGTCCGCGCCTTTAGGGGGGTACTGTCACGCTCTGGCTCCGGGACTTTGTATGTTGAGCCAGGGTGTGTTCGTTGTGTGTTCTGTTTGGTTGGGTTGTTCTAGGTGGTTGTATTTCTTTGTTTGAATGAGTGACTCCCAATCAGAGGTAGCGAGTGTCAGCTGTTGGCTCGTTGTCTCTGATTGGGAGCCATATTTAAACTGTCTGTGTTCACCTTGTGTTTGTGGGTTTTTGTTCCGTGTTCAGTCAGTGTTACTGTGGACTTCACGATCGTGTTTTGTTTTGTACTTGTGCTTTAACTAATTAAAGTCATGTTCGTTTCACACGCTGCGCCTTGGTCCACTTCTTCGCGTCAAGACGATCGTGACATTTCTGCTTGGTGGGGTACGTTATTGGCCTTCTCCTAGGAGAGCCCAGCATTCGCAAAGAGTAGAATTTAGTTCACAGGACCTGTAGGCTAACGTCCATTGTAAAGATACCACATTCTATAGACTCTTCCATTGTAAAGATACCACATTCTATAGACTCTTCCATTGTAATGATACCACATTCTATAGACCCTTCCATTGTAAAGATACCACATTCTATAGACCCTTCCATTGTAAAGATACCACATTCTATAGACCCTTCCATTGTAATGATACCACATTCTATAGACCCTTCCATTGTAAAGATACCACATTCTATAGACCCTTCCATTGTAATGATACAACATTCTATAGACCCTTCCATTGTAATGATACCACATTCTATAGACCCTTCCATTGTATTGATACAACATTCTATAGACCCTTCCATTGTAATGATACCACATTCTATAGACCCTTCCAAGGTAATGATACAACATTCTATAGACCCTTCCATTGTAATGATACCACATTCTATAGACCCTTCCATTGTAATGATACCACATTCTATAGACCCTTCCATTGTATTGATACAACATTCTATAGACCCTTCCATTGTAATGATACAACATTCTATAGACCCTTCCATTGTAATGATACCACATTCTATAGACCCTTCCATTGTAAAGATACCACATTCTATAGACCCTTCCATTGTAATGATACCACATTCTATAGACCCTTCCATTGTAAAGATACCACATTCTATAGACCCTTCCATTGTAATGATACCACATTCTATAGACCCTTCCATTGTAATGATACAACATTCTATAGACCCTTCCATTGTAATGATACCACATTCTATAGACCCTTCCATTGTAATGATACCACATTCTATAGACCCTTCCATTGTAATGATACAACATTCTATAGACCCTTCCATTGTAATGATACCACATTCTATAGACCCTTCCATTGTATTGATACAACATTCTATAGACCCTTCCATTGTAATGATACAACATTCTATGGACCCTTCCATTGTAAAGATACCACATTCTATAGACCCTTCCATTGTAATGATACAACATTCTATAGACCCTTCCATTGTAATGATACCACATTCTATAGACCCTTCCATTGTAAAGATACCACATTCTATAGACCCTTCCATTGTAAAGATACCACATTCTATAGACCCTTCCATTGTAATGATACAACATTCTATAGACCCTTCCATTGTAATGATACCACATTCTATAGACCCTTCCATTGTAATGATACCACATTCTATAGACCCTTCCATTGTATTGATACAACATTCTATAGACCCTTCCATTGTAAAGATACCACATTCTATAGACCCTTCCATTGTAAAGATACCACATTCTATAGACCCTTCCATTGTAATGATACCACATTCTATAGACCCTTCCATTGTAAAGATACCACATTCTATAGACCCTTCCATTGTAAAGATACCACATTCTATAGACCCTTCCATTGTAATGATACAACATTCTATAGACCCTTCCATTGTAATGATACCGCATTCTATAGACCCTTCCATTGTAATGATACCACATTCTATAGACCCTTCCATTGTATTGATACAACATTCTATAGACCCTTCCATTGTAAAGATACCACATTCTATAGACCCTTCCATTGTAAAGATACCACATTCTATAGACCCTTCCATTGTAATGATACCACATTCTATAGACCCTTCCATTGTATAGATACTACATTCTATAGACCCTTCCATTGTAAAGATACCACATTCTATAGACCCTTCCATTGTAATGATACAATATTCTATAGACCCTTCCATTGTAATGATACAACATTCTATAGACCCTTCCATTGTAATGATACAACATTCTATAGACCCTTCCATTGTAATGATACCACATTCTATAGACCCTTCCATTGTATTGATACAACATTCTATAGACCCTTCCATTGTAATGATACCACATTCTATAGACCCTTCCATTGTAATGATACAACATTCTATAGACCCTTCCATTGTAATGATACCACATTCTATAGACCCTTCCATTGTAATGATACCACATTCTATAGACCCTTCCATTGTATTGATACAACATTCTATAGACCCTTCCATTGTAATGATACAACATTCTATAGACCCTTCCATTGTAATGATACCACATTCTATAGACCCTTCCATTGTAAAGATACCACATTCTATAGACCCTTCCATTGTAATGATACCACATTCTATAGACCCTTCCATTGTAAAGATACCACATTCTATAGACCCTTCCATTGTAATGATACCACATTCTATAGACCCTTCCATTGTAATGATACAACATTCTATAGACCCTTCCATTGTAATGATACCACATTCTATAGACCCTTCCATTGTAATGATACCACATTCTATAGACCCTTCCATTGTAATGATACAACATTCTATAGACCCTTCCATTGTAATGATACCACATTCTATAGACCCTTCCATTGTATTGATACAACATTCTATAGACCCTTCCATTGTAATGATACAACATTCTATGGACCCTTCCATTGTAAAGATACCACATTCTATAGACCCTTCCATTGTAATGATACAACATTCTATAGACCCTTCCATTGTAATGATACCACATTCTATAGACCCTTCCATTGTAAAGATACCACATTCTATAGACCCTTCCATTGTAAAGATACCACATTCTATAGACCCTTCCATTATAATGATACAACATTCTATAGACCCTTCCATTGTAATGATACCACATTCTATAGACCCTTCCATTGTAATGATACCACATTCTATAGACCCTTCCATTGTATTGATACAACATTCTATAGACCCTTCCATTGTAAAGATACCACATTCTATAGACCCTTCCATTGTAAAGATACCACATTCTATAGACCCTTCCATTGTAATGATACCACATTCTATAGACCCTTCCATTGTAAAGATACCACATTCTATAGACCCTTCCATTGTAAAGATACCACATTCTATAGACCCTTCCATTGTAATGATACAACATTCTATAGACCCTTCCATTGTAATGATACCGCATTCTATAGACCCTTCCATTGTAATGATACCACATTCTATAGACCCTTCCATTGTATTGATACAACATTCTATAGACCCTTCCATTGTAAAGATACCACATTCTATAGACCCTTCCATTGTAAAGATACCACATTCTATAGACCCTTCCATTGTAATGATACCACATTCTATAGACCCTTCCATTGTATAGATACCACATTCTATAGACCCTTCCATTGTAAAGATACCACATTCTATAGACCCTTCCATTGTAATGATACAACATTCTATAGACCCTTCCATTGTAATGATACAACATTCTATAGACCCTTCCATTGTAATGATACCACATTCTATAGACCCTTCCATTGTAATGATAGAACATTCTATAGACCCTTCCATTGTAATGATACCACATTCTATAGACCCTTCCATTGTAATGATACCACATTCTATGGACCCTTCCATTGTAATGATACCACATTCTATAGACTCTTCCATTGTAATGATACCACATTCTATAGACCCTTCCATTGTAATGATACAACATTCTATGGACCCTTCCATTGTAATGATACAACATTCTATGGACCCTTCCATTGTAATGATACCACATTCTATGGACCCTTCCATTGTAATGATACCACATTCTATGGACCCTTCCATTGTAATGATACCACATTCTATGGACCCTTCCATTGTAATGATACCACATTCTATGGACCCTTCCATTGTAATGATACCACATTCTATGGACCCTTCCATTGTAAAGGTAGTAAAGGTACCACTATAAACTCTGGTTATTTAGCCTGGTTTGACCTATTATCTCTCATAACTGGAGACAAACATCAGACAGGCCTACAACTACTTTGGTGCGTCACACTGCATTCTTGGGCTTCTGTAAACACAATAAAATGCTCAAAATGGAAAGCAATGTACAAAGTAAATACAAAAATTGACAAAAAGGAAAAAAATGGACCAGTCTTTGAGGATTGGTTTCTTAGAAGGTCCCAGTTGTTCTAGAAAGTATTTTAGGATGTGTGGCGTCAAATAGAAAGATCAGTTAGAAATAGGCCTACATTACATCATGAAAAGGGTTATACTGACCACACAGGTTCTTAGGACACTGGTTTAGAACAATGTCCTCTGTGTAGTTTAAAAATAGTAGGCCTATAACCTTTCAACTTCACTGGGGGCCTCAGAGGCAATATCATGGAAGAGTAAGTAGCAATTTAGCGTTGCATGTCAAAGTTAATTGACGAAGGTCCATGGAAAATTCATGTTTAGAGTAATCTTTTTCCACCCTGTCTTCCAATACATGGAAAAATTGTAGGAATTATCAGCTTCTTCTCCAGGCAGCTTAAAACAAATCATAATAAAAAATAAATCATACAAAATTATCCAGACGCTTCTCTAGTATCAGCATATTGGATTCAATAACACATAGTATGCCTACTAAAGCATCTGTAGACTTAGCCTAATTTAGTTTGAGGTGGTTATTGTTAAAGGTCTCATTATCTATCTGCATCAATCAATCAATCAATCAATCAATCAATCGGTGTTGCAACTCATCTCAGCAACTGCTGATTCCTCTGTCCAGACAGCAATCCAAATAGAGATCCTATAATTAAAACAAGTGTTCCATGTAATTATTTAGCGATAAACCCCTCTGACCTGACCTAGATGAGGTGGTCTGATGGAAGCCTATCATCAAGCAGTTGTGGCTGCTTTGCGTGATGTATTGTTGTCTCTACCTTCTTGCCTTTGTGCTGTTGTCTGTGCCCAATAATGTTTGTACCATGTTTTGTGCTGCTACCATGTTGTGCTGCTACCGTGTTGTGCTGCTGCCGTGTTGTGTTGCTACCATGTTGTTTTCATGTGGTGTTGCTACCATGCTGTGTTGTCATGTGTTGCTGCCATGCTATTTGTCTTGTCTTAGGTCTCTCTTTATGTAGTGTTGTGGTGTCTCTCTTGTCGTGATGTGTGTTTTGTCCTATATTTTTATTTTTAATCCCAGCCCCCCATCCCCGCAGGAGGCCTTTTGCCTTTTGGTAGGCCCGTCATTGTAAATAAGAATGTGTTCTTAACTGACTTGCCTAGTTAAATAAAAGTTAAATACATTTAATAAATCAATACTGAAAGAGTAAAGACACCTGAAGAGAAGACAAGTCATGGCCTTGGCCCTCTGTCTCCTCTCTCTCTCTCTCTCTCTCTCTCTCTCTCTCTCTCTCTCTCTCTCTCTCTCTCTCTCTCTCTCTCTCTCTCTCTCTCTCTCTCTCTCTCTCTCTCTGCCAGCTCAGAGAACAAGTGGCTGCTGTTCACAGTTCAAATTTCTGGCTGAGACTGGCCTGAAGCCCCAACAGGAAAGCCTCAAATGGAACTAACTACGACGTCAACAAGTCAAGAACGGGAATGAGGACACACTGAGGGAGCTAGATAACACACCACAGAGGTGTTTGTCTGCATCCCAAGTCGGACCCTGTATAGTGCACTATTTTTGACCAAGGTGAATATGAATTAATTTCATTTCTCTATAACCAAATGCTTTTATGAAGAACATCAGTGGTTTCCAATAATCAGCAGCAAGCCAGCTAAGTGTCATTGAATGTCTTTAATGCATGTCCTCATAAAACAGTCACAAAGGGCTCACAAAGCAATATGTAGGGCCTACATTGTAAGCCCATTTCTCTTCTATTTGAAGTCTCATGCATACAGTATCTATGTCCCAAATGGCAGCCTATTCCCTCCCTATATAATGCACAACTTTTGACAAGGACCCATAGAGTTCTCTCTGTCCAAGAGTAATGCACTATATAGTAAATAGGGTGCCATTTGGGATGCACCCTGACTCCCTAAAAGTCACAGCTGAGAGGGGGCTGCTCTGGTAGGGGAGAGGATGCAGACTGACTCCCTAATATATCCAGCTGAGAGGGGGCTGCTCTGGTAGGGGAGAGGATGCAGACTGACTCCCTAACAGATCCAGCTGAGAGGGGGCTGCTCTGGTAGGGGAGAGGATGCAGACTGACTCCCTAACAGCTCCAGCTGAGAGGGGGCTGCTCTGGTAGGGGAGAGGTTGCAGACTGACTCCCTAACAGATCCAGCTGAGAGGGGGCTGCTCTGGTAGGGGAGTAGTTGCAGACTGACTCCCTAACAGATCCAGCTGAGAGGGGGCTGCTCTGGTAGGGGAGAGGATGCAGCCTGACTCCCTAAAAGTCCCAGCTGAGAGGGGGCTGCTCTGGTAGGGGAGAGGATGCAGACTGACTCCCTAACAGATCCAGCTGAGAGGGGGCTGCTCTGGTAGGTGAGAGGTTGCAGACTGACTCCCTAAAAGTCCCAGCTGAGAGGGGGCTGCTCTGGTAGGAGAGAGGATGCAGCCTGACTCCCTAAAAGTTCCAGCTGATAGGAGGCTGCTCTGGTAGGGGAGAGGATGCAGACTGACTCCTTAAAAGTCCCAGCTGAAAGGGGGCTGCTCTGGTAGGGGAGAGGATGCAGACTGACTCCCTAACAGATCCAGCTGAGAGGGGGCTGCTCTGGTAGGGGAAAGGGTGCGGACTGACTCCCTAAAAGATCCAGCTGAGAGGGGGCTGCTCTGGTAGGGGAGAGGATGCGGACTGACTCCCTAACAGATCCAGCTGAGAGGGGGCTGCTCTGGTAGGGGAGAGAATACAGCCTGACTCCCTAACATATCCAGCTGAGAGGGGGCTGCTCTGGTAGGGGAGAGGATGCAGCCTGACTCCCTAACAGATCCAGCTGAGTGGGGGCTGCTCTGGTAGGGGAGAGGATGAAGACTGACTCCCTAACAGATCCAGCTGAGAGGGGGCTGCTCTGGAAGGGGAGAGGATTGCAGACAGACTCCCTAACAGATCCAGCTGAGATGGGGCTGCTCTTTTGGGGAGAGGATGCAGCCTGACTCCCTAAAAGTCCCAGCTGAGAGGGGCTGCTCTGGTAGGGGAGAGGATGCAGACTGACTCCCTAACAGATCCAGCTGAGAAGGGGCTGCTCTGGTAGGGGAGAGGATGCAGACTGACTCCCTAACAGATCCAGCTGAGAGGGGGCTGCTCTGGTAGGGGAGAGGATGCAGCCTGACTCACTAACAGATCCAGCTGAGAGGGGGCTGATCTGGTAGGGGAGAGGATGCAGCCTGACTCCCTAACAGATCCAGCTGAGAGGGGGCTGCTCTGGAAGGGGAGAGGATTGCAGACAGACTCCCTAACAGATCCAGCTGAGAGGGGGCTGCTCTGGTAGGGGAGAGGATGCAGACTGACTCCCTAACAGATCCAGCTGAGAGGGGGCTGATCTGGAAGGGGAGAGGATGCAGACTGACTCCCTAACAGATCCAGCTGAGAGGGGGCTGCTCTGGTAGGGGAGAAGTTGCAGACTGACTCCCTAACAGATCCAGCTGAGAGGGGGCTGCTCTGGTAGGGGAGAGGATGCAGCCTGACTCCCTAAAAGTCCCAGCTGAGAGGGGGCTGCTCTGGTAGGGGAGATGATGCAGACTGACTCCCTAACAGATCCAGCTGAGAGGGGGCTGCTCTGGTAGGTGAGAGGATGCAGACTGACTCTCTAAAAGTCCCAGCTGAGAGGGGGCTGCTCTGGTAGGGAGAGGATGCAGCCTGACTCCCTAAAAGTCCCAGCTGAGAGGGGGCTGCTCTGGTAGGGGAGAGGATGCAGAGTGACTCCCTAACAGATCCAGCTGAGAGGGGGCTGCTCTGGTAGGGGAGAGGATGCAGCCTGACTCCCTAACAGATCCAGCTAAGAGGGGGCTGCTCTGGTAGGGGAGAGGATGCAGACTGACTCCCTAACAGATCCAGCTGAAAGGGGGCTGCTCTGGTAGGGGAGAGGATGCAGACTGACTCCCTAACAGATCCAGCTGAGAGGGGGCTGCTCTGGTAGGGGAGAGGATGCAGACTGACTCCCTAACAGATCCAGCTGAGACGGGGCTGCTCTGGTAGGGGAGAGGATGCAGACTGACTCCCTAACAGATCCAGCTGAGAGGGGGCTGCTCTGGTAGGGGAGAGGATGCAGCCTGACTCCCTAACAGATCCAGCTGAGAGGGGGCTGCTCTGGTAGGGGAGAGGATGCACCCTGACTCCCTAAATGTCCCAGCTGAGAGGGGGCTGCTCTGGTAGGGGAGAGGATGCAGACTGACTCCCTAAAAGTCCCAGCTGAGAGGGGGCTGCTCTGGTAGGGGAGAGGATGCAGCCTGACTCCCTAACAGATCCAGCTGAGAGGGGGCTGCTCTGGTAGGGGAGAAGATACAGACTGACTCCCTAACATATCCAGTTGAGAGGGGGCTGCTCTGGTAGGGGAGAGGATGCAGACTGACTCCCTAACAGATCCAGCTGAGAGGGGGCTGCTCTGGTAGGGGAGAAGTTGCAGACTGACTCCCTAACAGATCCAGCTGAGAGGGGGCTGCTCTGGTAGGGGAAAGGGTGCAGACTGACTCCCTAACAGATCCAGCTGAGAGGGGGCTGCTCTGGTAGGGGAGAGGATGCAGACTGACTCTCTAACAGATCAGGTTGAGAGGGGGCTGCTCTGGTAGGGGAGATGATGCAGACTGACTCCCTAACAGATCCAGCTGAGAGGGGGCTTCTCTGGTAGGTGAGAGGATGCAGACTGACTCCCTAACAGATCCAGTTGAGAGGGGGCTGCTCTGGTAGGGGAGAGGATGCAGAGTGACTCCCTAACAGATCCAGCTGAGAGGGTGCTGCTCTGGTAGGGGAGAGGATGCAGACTGACTCCCTAACAGATCCAGCTGAGAGGGGTCTGCTCTGGTAGGGGAGAGGATGCAGACTGACTCTCTAACAGATCCAGTTGAGAGGGGGCTGCTCTGGTAGGGGAGAGGATGCAGACTGACTCCCTAACAGATCCAGCTGAGAGGGGGCTGCTCTGGTAGGGGAAAGGGTGCGGACTGACTCCCTAACAGATCCAGCTGAGAGGGGTCTGCTCTGGTAGGGGAGAGGATGCAGACTGACTCCCTAACATATCCAGCTGAGAGGGGGCTGCTCTGGTAGGTGAGAGGATGCAGACTGACTCTCTAAAAGTCCCAGCTGAGAGGGGGCTGATCTGGTAGGGGAGAGGATGGGTCACAAAATGCTTTGATCCTCTTTTCTGGAAGAATAATTAGTCTGCTTTTCTTATTTTCTTTCCATTCTATTCCTCCCTCCTTCCCCGGGTCTGTTCTGTTTGTTTTAAAACAAAAAATAATCACCTGTAAATCTTAAATCCTAAATTAGTTTGGTTTTGTTTTCATGGAAAAGTCATCCATGTGTTAAGGACCACACTACACCACAGGCCCTACTAAAAACAAACTGCAAGACAGCCTGTCCCATGTTCCATAAACCTGTCACACGCTGAGAGAAAACAGCATGGTGTCCGACGTCCCAAATGGTACCCTGTTCCCTATATAGTGGAGCTAGGGCTCTGGTCAAAAGTAGTGCACTATATAGGGAATAAGCCATGTGCCATTTGGGACGTACCCATGGTGTACGACCATTCAAATAAGTCTGTTTCCAAGTCATGCTGAAGGATTTTGTTTTGTTCAGACAAGCTAAAATGGGAAGATTTCTGAGTGAAACAATGATTATTCCAGTTATTAATTGAAAACGTTTTAATGAAAAGTAGCCTACAGCCTGGTTAGATAGCCAACCAATTAGATAGGCCTTTGACCAATCCTGTTGGTCTCTCTGTCCTTCTCATATCAGAGAAATGTAGCCTCTTATACCAACCGGACTCTGCTAGCTTGTTGATCCACTCCACTGAGATGGTTCTCTACAGGTGAGAAGTATGAAGTACGAAGTATGAAGAAGTATGACTGGAAGCAGAAGCTGTTTACTCAACACCCACTGGACTGGAGAGACAGACCTGTCTGCGTCCCAAATGAAACCCTATTCCCTTTATAGTGCACTACCTTTTGACCAGGGCACCGTCTGAAGATCCAGGGAAGGCAGGTTATGTATGGTTGAGTATGGCTCCATGGTTTTGATAGAGTGAGGAGGCAGCAGCATCCACTACAAGGAGCTCTTTTCTGGGACCTTTGAACTCCATGTGAACCCAAATAGTTGCCTGAAATGAACTCGCAAAGCAGAGAACTTGATTGCTAAAACTAAAGGATTCACACAAGTACGTACAAGCACGCGCACGCGCACACACACAAACCCACACAGGTACAGTCACACACGCAGACACAGAACACACACACACACACACAGGGTACAGAAACTCAGCGGTCTTCCTGGCGTTATACAGGGGCATCAGCCTCGACCACAATGAGCTATTTTCTGGGACCTTTAAACTTCATGTGAACCCAGCCCATCGTCTGACATGAACCGAACACAGTCAGGGAACTGTCCAAAATATCCATGCCCTATTAAAACATCTGCTATACTTTAGCTGGCCCATAAAAGCTGAGATGTGTCTATTGTGTATCTTGCAGAAGGGTTCAACAGTGATTAAAATTCCTTACTGGACACATAATGGAAACCAATAGCATTGACTGAGTCCCAAATGGCACCCTATTCCCTATATAGTGCACTACTTTTGACCAGACTCGATATGGGCCCTGGTCAAAAGTAGTGCTCAATATAGGGAATAGGGTGAGATTTGGGACGCAGACGGTCACAGGGTTAAGTGCCATTGGGGTTATTTCAAAAGTCTAGAAGCTGAGTTAGTTAATCATCAGAAATAACTGATACTTTCACAAGAGAAACAGTTGCACCATAAACCTATTCATTCAAATTATTCAAGTTATTCAACTGGACTTACTTCCTTTGACAGGCACCATCAGCTGCTATTCCAAGTGGTTTTTAAAAGGATTTTCTTGCCATGAAAACAACAGACAGCTTGACAAACCGATTTACATTCACATTTACATTTACATTTTAGTCATTTAGTAGACGCTCTTATCCAGAGCGACTTACAGGAGCAATTAGGGTTAAGTGCCTTGCTCAAGGGCACATTAACGTCATTTAGCAGACGCTCTTAGCCAGAGCGACTCACAAATTGGTGCGTTCACCCTATAGCCAGTGGGATAACCACTTTACAATTTGGGGGGGGTTAGAAGGATTACTTTATCCTATCCCAGGTATTCCTTAAAGAGGTGGGGTTTCAAATGTCTCCGGAAGGTGGTGAGTGACTCCGCTGTCCTGGCGTCGTGAGGAGCTTGTTCCACCATTGGGGTGCCAGAGCAGCGAACAGTTTTGACTGGGCTGAGCGGGAGCTATGCTTCCGCAGAGGAAGGGAGCCAGCAGGCCAGAGGTGGATGAACGCAATGCCCTCGTTTGGGTGTAGGGACTGATCAGAGCCTGAAGGTACAGAGGTGCCGTTCCCCTCACTGCTCCATAGGCAAGCACCATGGTCTTGTAGCGGATCGCGAGCTTCAACTGGAAGCCAGTTGAGTGTGCGGAGGAGGGGGTGACGTGAGAGAACTTGGGAAGGTTGAACACCAGACGGGCTGCGGCATTCTGGATGAGTTGTAGGGGTTTAATGGCACAGGCAGGAGGCCAGCCAACAGCGAGTTGCAGTAGTCCAGACGGGGAGATGACAAGTGCCTGGATTAGGACCTGTGCCGCTTCCTGTGTAAGGCAGGGTCGTACTCTCGAATGTTGTAGAGCATGAACCTGCAGGAGCGGGTCACCGCCTTGATGTTGGCGGAGAAACGACAGGGTGTTGTCCAGGGTCACGCCTAGGCTCTTCGCACTCTGGGAGGAGGACACAGCGGAGTTGTCAACCGTGATGGCGAGATCATGGAACGGGCAGTCCTTCCCCGGGGAGGAAGAGCAGCTCCGTCTTGCCAGGGTTCAGCTTGAGGTGGTGATCCGTCATCCATACTGATATGTCTGCCAGACATGCAGAGATGCGATTCGCCACCTGGTTATCAGAAGGGGGAAAAGGAGAAGATTAGTTGTGTATCGTCAGCGTAGCAATGATATGAAAGGCCATGTGAGGATATGACAGAGCCAAGTGACTTGGTGTATAGGGAGAAAGGAGGGCCTAGAACTGAGCCCTGGGGGACACAGTGGTGAGAGCACGTGGTGCGGAGACAGCTTCTCGCCACGCCACTTGGTAGGAGCGACCGGTCAGGTAGGACGCAATCCAGGAGTGAGCCGCACCGGAGATGCCCAGCTCAGAGAGGGTGGAGAGGAGGATCTGATGGTTCACAGTATCAAAGGCAGCAGACAGGTCTAGAAGGACAAGAGCAGAGGAGAGAGAGAGTTAGCTTTAGCAGTGCGGAGAGTCTCCGTGACACAGAGAAGAGCAGTCTCAGTTGAATGACCAGTCCTGAAACCTGATTGGTTTGGATCAAGAAGGTCATTCTGAGAGAGATAGCAAGAGAGTTGGCTAAAGACGGCACGCTCAATAGTTTTGGAAAGAAAAGAAAGAAGGGATACTGGTCTGTAGTTGTTGACATCAGTGGGGGTCGAGTGTTGGTTTTTTGAGAAGGGGAGCAACTCTCGCTCTCTTGAAGACGGAAGGGACATGGCCAGCGGTCAAGGATGAGTTGATCAGCGAGGTGAGGTAGGGGAGAAGGTCACCGGAGATGGTCTGGAGAAGGGAGGAGGGGATGGGGTCAAGCGGGCAGGTTGTTGGGCGGCCTGCAGTCACAAGTCGCAGGATTTTATCTGGAGAGAGAGGGGAGAAAGAAGTCAAAGCATAGGGTAGGGGCAGTGTGAGCAGGACCAGCAGTGTCATTAGACTTAACAAACGAGGATCGGATGTCAGTCAACCTTCTTTTCAAAGTGGTTGACGAAGTCATCCACAGAGAGAGAGGAGGGGGAGGAGGATTCAGGAGGGAGGAAAATGTGGCAAAGAGCTTCCTAGGGTTAGAGGCAGATGCTTGGAATTTAGAGTGGTAGAAGGTGGCCTTAGCAGCAGAAACAGATGAAGAAAATGTAGAGAGGAGGGAGTGAAAAGATGCCAGGTCGGCAGGGAGTTTAGTTTTCTTCCATTTCCGCTCCGCTGCCCGGAGCTCTGTTCTGTGAGCTCGCAATGAGTCATCAAGCCACGGAGCTGGAGGGAGGACCCGAGCCGGCCGGGAGGATAGGGGACACAGAGAGTCAAAGGATGCAGAAAGGGGAGGAGAGGAGGGTTGAGGAGGCAGAATCAGGAGATTGGAGGGAGAAGGATTGAGCAGAGGGAAGAGATGATAGGATGGAAGAGGAGAGAGTAGGGGAGAGAGAGAGCGAAGGTTGCGGCGGCGCATTACCATCTGTGTAGGGGCAGAGTGAGTAGTGTGGGAGGAGAGCGAGAGAGAAAAGGAAACAAAGTAGTGGTCGGAGACATGGAGGGGAGTTGCAGTGAGATTAGTAGAGGAGCAGCATCTAGTGAAGATGAGGTCAAGCGTATTGCCTGCCTTGTGAGTAGGGGGCAGTGGCGGCTCCTGAAAAAATTCTCAGGAGGGGCAATTTTTTCTGATGATTTAGGTGACCTACACACGTGCACGAGTCCGTGCACGCGATTCCAGATATCTTTACCTCTGAATAAACTGCCTTTATTATACCATATCCACCCTGTCCAAAGTCTCTACTTGGTCTCAGTTCTCCAGTAAACTTGTGATTATCAACAGTACACAACGGTAACAAACAATTGGGGGAACTCACGGGGCAGATAGTAACCACTTAAAAGGAAGCGATTCCCAAACCTTCCATAACAAAGCCATCACCTACAGAGAGATGAACTTGGAGAAGAGTCCCCTAAGTAAGCTTGTCCTGGGCCTCTGTTCACAAACACAAAAAGACCCCACACAGCCCCAGGACAACAACAACAACAACAACAACAACACAATTAGACCCAACCAAATCATGAGAAAACAAAAAGAGAATTACTTGACACATTGGAAAGAACAAACAAAAAAACAGAGCAAACTAGAATGCTATTTGGCCCTAAACAGAGAGTACACAGTGGCAGAATACCTGACCACTGTGACTGACCCAAACTTAATGAAAGCTTTGACTATGTACAGACTCAGTGACCATAGCCTTGCTATTGAGAAAGGCCGCCGTAGGCAGACCTGGCTCTCAAGAGAAGACAGGCTATGTGCACACTGCCCACAAAATGAGGTGGAAACTGAGCTGCACTTCCTAACCTCCTGCCAAATGTATGACCATATTAGAGACACATATTTCCCTCAGATTACAGCGATCCACAAAGAATTCGAAAACAAACCCAATTTTGATAAACTCCTTATCTACTGGGTGAAAAACCACAGTGTGCCATCACAGCTGCAAGATTTGTGACCTGTTGCCACAAGAAAAGGGCAACCAGTGAAGAACAAACACCATTGTAAATACAACCCATATTTATGTTTATTTATTTTCCCATTTGTACTTTAACTATTTGCACATTGTAACAACACTGTATATATACATAATATGACATTTGAAATGTCTTTATTCTTTTGAAACTTCTGAGTGTAATGTTTACTGTTAATATTTATTGTTTATTTCACTTTTGTTTACTATCTACTTCCCTTGCTTTGGCAATGTTAACACACGTTTCCCATGCCAATAAAGCCCTTAAATTGAATTGAATTGATAGTAAGGTCGCAATGACACAGAAAGCAGTTCAATGTCGGGGTACAGAGTCGCTCTCTTACCAGGATCGCGGTCCGCTCTGACCAGGGTGAAGGTGGCCGGCTCCACTTCTCTGTCCGGGACTCATCCAGCCAAGTCTCCCAGCTGTGTTGGGATTCAGCTGCCAGCAGCGTTTTCATTATTTAGTCCGTTCGTAGCGGGTATGTACACGATCAACAAGATCAGTCCAAAACCAACCACTGGAAATCCATGGTTGGCAGAATGTTTGTAAACTAAGTCTACAAATTAAAAACATAAAATAACGCCGCACTGCAGGTCGCAACATAGACGCTGATAGCCGCCATTGTCTTAGTTACGTTCAACGTTACGTCACGTATGACGAAAGCGTAAGTGCAAGCCCACAGACACCCATAGAGAATGTATTGAAAGCTTTGAAATGTGAAAAAAATAGATTTTACATGACAGGCTATGAGAGACTTCTGGGCGATTTTCAACTTGACTGAAATCGCCCCAAAAACGGGCGGGGCCATTTGAAGCACGACTTTAGCCTGATTTGACATTTAGTGGCTGGCAGATCAGACGTGAACACTGATAACTGCTGTTGCCGTGATATAATTGATTAGAAAAAAAATCCCTTCCTTTTCCCGTTTGGCAGTGCGTCGCCCATATCGCCCTATTGAACAAGCCGTCCCTGGTAGGGGGGGACGGTGAGAGGGTGAGGTCAAAAGAGGAGAGGAGTGGAAAGAAGGAGGCAGAGAGAAATGAGTCAAATGTGGACATAGGGAGGTTGAAATCCCCCAAAACTGTGAGGGGTGAGCCATCCTCAGGGAAGGAACTTATCAAGGCGTCAAGCTCATTGATGAACTCTCCAAGGGAACCTGGAGGGCGATAGATGACAAGGATATTAAGCTTAAATGGGCTAGTGACTGTGACAGCATGGAATTCAAATGAGGAGATAGACAGATGGGTTAGAAAAATTGAGAATGTCCACTTGGGAGAGATGAGGATTCCTGTACCACCACCCCTCTGACCAGATGCTCTCGGGGTATGCGAGAACACATGGTCAGACGAGGAGAGAGCAGTAGGAGTAGCAGTGTTTTCAGTGGTGATCCATGTTTCCGTCAGCGCCAGGAAGTCGAGGGACTGGAGGTTGGCATAGGCTGGGATGAAGTCAGCTTTGTTGGCAGCAGAACGGCAGTTCCAGAGGCTGCCTGCGACCTGGAACTCCACGTGGGTGGTGCGTGCAGGGACCACCAGGTTAGAGAGGCAGCAGCCACGCGGTGTGGTGCGTTTGTGTAGCCTGTGCAGAGAGGAGAGAACAGGGATAGGCAGAGGCATAGTTGACAGGCTGTAGCAAATGGCTACAAAAATGCAGAGGAGATCGGAATGAAATGAGCTAAGCATCTGGGAGCAGAGAGAGCAGGGCCTCCCTCACCAAAAACTTCTACCTCAGAAACTAAAATTGTTTCACTGAACCACCCGAACAAAAACTCTCCCAACTTCCACCTTTAGAAATCAGAATTGTTGTGAACCACAGCGGTTCAATGTTTAAAGGAATAGACTCAACCCACTTTATTCAACTATGACACCATAGCTAACTAGCAAGCTAGCATCCAATAACAATAACACACCGTATAGCACCAACACTTGGTCACAACAAACCACCAATAGTGTGATAACACACTAAACAGATCATTCGTGTCTGTGTCAAGTTCCTTTCATGACGCAGCAATGATTAGGCGTTGGCTAGCTAGGACAAGTATATTGTATTTAGCTACTACCGTACAGTTAGCTAGTCGTGTTGGGTAGCTAGCAATGGCCACTGTGTTGACTTTGTTTGAAGAACGGCTAGCTAGCTAGCTTCGTGCTACACCCGGCACACAATGGCTATTGTGTTGACTCTGACTCTGTTCGAAAAAACGGCTAGGTAGCACGCTTCGTGCTACAGCCGGCACTGCCAAGACACAGTAACTACCCACAACAACCCACGATGCCTAGCTATGACGCCGTAGCTAACTTGCAAGCTAGCATCCATTAACACACAATTTAGCATCAATACTTGGTTACAACAAACTGCCAAGAGTGTGTTAGCACACTAAACAGATAATTCAAGTCCGTGTCTAGTTCCTTTCATAACGCATAACGCAGCAAAAATTAAACGTTGGCTAGGACTACATTAACATTGGAAACAGCTCTCCAGCGTTGCTAATCGATACCAGTAGCTACCCGCTAGCTAGCTAGCCTCGTGCTTCGATACTAACCTACAATTACCTACGGAAACCTACAATAACAACAATACTAACCTATAATAAATACAATACCTAACTACAGCTAACTACCTACCTACGATCTAATACATGGTTAAGCTTTACTCAACACCATATGAGAAGCTTACCTCCTGCTTACCTCCAGCTAGAGAAAACACGACCTCTCCCGACCCAACACACCTCCAGGCATCCCTGAAGGAGTTTCTCGATAACATGAGAAAAGTAGTCACTGAGTTTCTGGATATAATTTGAATAGGGATGGGGGGGAAATCTATATAGTAAAGTATCTGAAAAATGTTCAGGCCTTCCTATGACACCGCCTGGTATAGAGGTCCTGGATGGCAGGGAGCTCGGCCTTGCTCGGACACCGCCTGGTATAGAGGTCCTGGATGGCAGGGAGCTCGGCCTTCCTCTGACACCGCCTGGTATAGAGGTCCTGGATGGCAGGGAGCTCGGCCTTCCTCTGACACCACCTGGTATAGAGCACAGGAGGTTTGTGGCACCTTAATTGGGGAGGACGGGCTCATGGTAATGGCTGGAACAGAATAAGTGGAATGGTATCAAATACATCAAACACATTGTATCCATGTGTTTGATATCATTCCATTTGCTCCGTCCTCCCCTCAGCAGCCTCCTGTGGTATGGAGGTCCTGGATGGCAGGGAGCTCGGCCTCAGTGAACATATTGGACATATTTCAGGGATTCTTCTGCCATTGAAATCCTTGGGCAGGCCGCCTAAGCCCAAACAGTGTAAAAAAACAAAATGGTTTCAGTGTAAACTTAAAGGGATTACAAAATGACACATTGGTTTTCTTACCCTGTAAACAGTCTATGTACAAGGTATGACAGCAAACCATGCTTTGGTTTAGTTTCACTGGCAGTGTCTGGCACTATTTACAAATGCTAACGTTTTAGCATTTGTGGCAGAAATCCCATTCAAGTAATGGGACCGATATTAGCATTTTTCGCGCATCATTTTCAAATCATTATAAGTCAATTCTAGATACTTATGATGCATGAAAAATGCTAATAATGGTCCCATGACTTTAATGGTATTTGTACCACAAATGCTAAAACGTTAGCATTTGTAAACAGTGGCAGGGAAACTAAACCAAAGCATGGATTGCTGTCATACCTTATCCATAGGCTGCTTACAGAGCAAGGAAACCAATATGTCATTTTGTAATATGGGTGAACTATCCCTATAAACAACTAAAACCAGATATAAAGTATGTAGAAAAGATCATGGACATATAGATTTTTTAATAATATAATCCTTGAGAACTAACAATCCCCTAGACAAATCAAATCAAATTTCATATGTCACATGCTTCATAAACAACAGGTGTAGACTAACAGTGAAATGACTTATGGGTCCTTTTCCAACAATGCAGAGTTACAGATAAATACACAGTGAATAACGAATGAAAATAAAGAGTAAAAATATCATGGCTATGTATAGGGAGTACCAGTACTGAGTCGATGTGCAGGGGTACGAGGTAATATCATGGCTATATACAGGGAGTACCAGTACCGAGTCAATGTGTAGGGGTACGAGGTAATATCATGGCTACATACAGGGAGTACCAGTACCGAGTCGATGTGCAGGGGTACGAGGTAATATCATGGCTATATACAGGGAGTACCAGTACTAAGTCGATGTGCAGGGGTATGAGGTAATAACATGGCTATATACAGGGAGTACCAGTACCGAGTCAATGTGTAGGGGTACGAGGTAATATCATGGCTATATACAGGGAGTACCAGTACTGAGTCGATGTGCAGGGGTATGAGGTAATAACATGGCTATATACAGGGAGTACCAGTACCGAGTCAATGTGCAGGGGTACGAGGTAATAACATGGCTATATACATGGAGTACCAGTTCTAAGTCGATCTGCAGGGGTATGAGGTAATAACATGGCTATATACAGGGAGTACCAGTACAGAGTCGATGTGCAGGGGTATGAGGTAATAACATGGCTATATACAGGGAGTACCAGTACCGAGTCGATGTGCAGGGGTACGAGGCTATATACAGGGAGTACCAGTACCGAGTCGATGTGCAGGGGTATGAGGTAATTGAGGTAGCTATGCTCATATAGGTAGGGGTAAAGTGACTAGGCAACAGGATAGATAATAGACAGTATCTGCAGTATGTGTGGTGAGTGTAAAAGTGTGTGTCTGTGTGTGTGTGTGTGTGTGTGTGTGTGTGTGTGTGTGTGTGTGTGTGTGTGTATGTGTATGTGTGTGTGTGTTGGGTTGGGTTGCCAGTGTAAGTATGATTGACTGTGTGGGTAGAGTCCAGTGTGTGTGCACATAGTCAGTACAAGAGAGTTAGTGCAAAATAGGGTCAATGCAGGTAGTCCGGGTAGCATATTCGATTAGCTATTTAGCAGTCTTGTTTAGCAGCCTTATGGCTTGGGGGTAGAAGCTGTTCAGGGTTCTGTTGGTTCCAGACTTGGTGTATTGGTACCGCTGGCTGTGCGGTAGCAGAGAGAACAGCCTATAGCTTGGGTGGCTGGAGTCTTTGACAATGTTTTGGGACTTCCACTGACACCACCTGGTATAGAGGTCCTGGATGGCAGGGAGCTCGGCCCATGTGAAGTACTGGGTCGTACTCACCACCCTCTGTAGCACCTAGCGGTCGGGTGCCTTGCAGTTGCCGTACCAAGCAGTGATGCAGCCAGTTAAGATGCTCTCAGTGGTGCAGCTGTAGAACTTTTTGAGGATCTGAGGGCCTTCTTCACAACTGTGTGGGTGAGTGTGGACCATGTTAATTCCTTAGTGAAGTGGACACAGGGGAACTTGAAGCTTTCGACCTGCTCCACTACAGCCCCATTTCCTGTAGTCCACGATCAGCTCCTTGATCTTTTACCCACACTGCCAGGTCTCTGACCTCCTTCCTATAGGCTGCCTCATCGTCGTCGGTGATCATTCCTACCACCGTCGTATCATCAGTCCTACCCCTGTTGTGTCGTCAGTCCTACCACCGTCGTGTCGTCAGCAAACTTGATGATGGTGTTGGAGTCGTGTGCGGCCATGCAGTCGTAGGTGAACAGGGAGTACAGGAGGGGACTAAACACACACCTTTGAGGGGCCCCCGTGTTGAGGGTCAGCGTGGCGGATGTGTTGTTGCCTACCCTCACTACCTGGGGGCGGCCTGTCAGGAAGTCCAGGATGAGCTTGGTGATGAGCTTGGAGGGGACTATGGTGTTGAATGCTGAGCTGTAGTCAATGAACAGTATTCTTACATACGGTGCATTCAGAAAGTATTCAGACCCCTTGACTTTTTCCACATTTTTGTTACGTTACAGCCTTATTCTAAAACTGATTAAATCGTTTTTTTACTTCATCAATCTACACACAATACCCCATAATGACAAAGCAAAAACAGGTTTTTAGACATTGTTGCAAATGTATTCCAAAACCCCCCCTGAAATGTTTACATAAGTATTCAGACCCTTTACTCTGTACTTTGTTGAAGCACCTTTGGCAGCGATTACAGCCTCAAGTCTTCTTGGATATGACGCTACAAGCTTGGCACACCTGTATTTGGGGAGTTTCTCCCATTCTTCTCTGCAGATCCTCTCAAACTCTGTCAGGTTGGATGGGGAGCATCGCTGCACTGCTATTTTCAGGTCTCTCCAGAGATGTTTGATCAGGTTCAAGGACATTCAGAGACTTGGCCCGAAGCCCCACCTGCGTTGTCTTGGCTGTGTGCTTAGGGTCGTTGTCCTGTTGGATGGTGAACCTTCGCCCCAGTCTGAGGTCCTGAGTGCTCTGGAGCAGGTTTTCATCAAGGATCTCTCTGTACTTTGCTCTGTTCATCTTTCCCTCGATCCTGACTACTACTACCACCACTACTACCACCACTACCACCACTACCACTACTACTGCTGTCACTACCATTACCACTACTACTACTATTACCACTACTACTACCATTACTACTATCACTACTACCACTATCACTACTAACACTACCACTACTATTTCACAACCATAAATACCAGAGATGGAATAGGACGCAAGACATCCCACTCTCTAGTTTTTTCTGGTTCATATACAGTCAATGAACTAAGCAGACCAGTCCCAGCTGCTAAAGCATTGGTGCCTATGGGAGAGTCACCCCCTTAAGCAGACCAGAACTGACAATCTTGGTTTCATCAGAACAGAGAATCTTGTTTCTCATGGTCTGAGAGTCTTTAGGTGCCTTTTGGCAGACTCTACGCGGGCTGTCATGTGTCTTTTATTGAGGAGCGGCTTCCGTCTGGCCACTCTACCATAAAGGCCTGATTGGTGGAGTGCTGCAGAGAAGGTTGTCCTTCTGGAAGGTTCTCCCATCTCCACAGAGGAACTCTAGAGCTCTGTCAGAGTGACCATCAGGTTCTTGGTCACCTCCCTGACCAAGGCACTTCTCCACCGATTGCGCAGTTTGGCCGGGCGGCCAGCTCTAGGAAGAGTCTTGTGGTTCCAAACATCTTCCATTTCAGAATGATGGAGGCCAGTGTGTTCTTGGGGACCTTCAATGCTGCAGACATTTATTGGTACCCTTCCCCAGATTTGTGCCTCGACACAATCCGGTCTCGGAGCTCTACGGACAATTCCTTCGACCTATTGGCTTGGTTTTTGCTCTGACATGCATTGTCAACCGTGGGACCTTATATAGACAGGTGTGTGCCTTTCCAAATAATGTCCAATCAATTGAATTTACCACAGGTGGACTCCAAGTTGTAGAAACATCTCAAGGATGATCAATGGAAACAGGATGCAACTGAGCTCAATTTGGAGTCTCATAGCAAAGGGTTTTAATACTTATGTAAATAAGGTATTTCTGTTTTTTAGAAAGAACTGTTTTCACTTTGTCATTATGGGGTATTGTGTGTAGATTGATGAGAATTTTGTATTTATTTAATCTATTTTAGAATAAGGCTGTAACGTATCAAAATGTGGAAAAAGTGAAGGGTTCTGAATACTTTCCGAATGCACTGTATTTGTCATTATTACATTTTGCGAATCACACGACTGCGAGGCATGGTTCCAAATGGAGGCAAGACACGTATCGAAGACGTGTGTTAGGGGGAAGGTGTTGTTGGAGATGTTTGGGTTGGTAGATTAAGACAATTAAGCCAATGCCTATGCACAGGTTTCTCACTGTCTTTCTATTGGCTAACGAAGGCATTGGTCCACCAGACTCTTTGGGCAGAAGTGTCTGAGAAGCAGATTACTACTCTGCTGACAAAATAGAGGCTGTACAGTTTAAAGATTGTGAAGATGCATTATAATGTCCTTGTACAACACCAGCACGTACATCAAGAGGTTGGACTGACATACGGATGGTTGCGGGTTTAAGTCCCTTGACAGGTAGCTATGTGAGATGAAAGATTGATTAATGGCAGTGGGAAGTATTGGAGTCCTCAGAACCTCAAAAACATTGATTGATGGAAAACTTCAATTATCTGAGTGTTTCCTTTCAAACTTGTCCCTTGAATTATTCCTCCAACTACATCTGTTCTGTCTTGGAGAAAACAATCAAGCTCCACTATATCCCATGTAGTGAGTAGCAGGTATCAACTGGTCCCTCTGCAGAAGCCATTCAGGTTTGGAAAAACATTGTCAATGGAGCATGAGGAAATCTAGGCTGAACAAAGCAAATACATTTTATTAACTATTGACCTCTTTATCCTTATTAAACTGGCGTTAGAATTCCAACCATCACGTTTGGCAGAGGCTGCACTGAGCTTCAGAAGTTGTATTGACCTCAGCCCTGCAGGCCAGTGAGTGAGCAGCCCCAAATGTCACAGAGACCGTGGCCAGTGTTCTGTCAAACCCACATCATTAGCACTATAATGTCAACCCAGTTATGACTAACTCTGAACCGCATGTTTTCAGATCGCATTATACAGGCTGTGAAATAGGTTAGGAGACAATTGGCCCAGTGTCGTTCAGGGTAGGGGAGCGAATGGCCGGCAGGGATGTTGGTAGAGCATGGCGTTTGCAACGCCAGGGTTGTGGGTTCGTTTCCCACGGGGGGCCAGTATGAAAAAATATATATAATGTATGCACTCACTAACTGTAAGTCGCTCTGGATAAGAGCGTCTGCTAAATGACTAAAATGTAAATGTCAAAAGTAGTGCACTATGTAGGATATAGGGGCCTGGATGGCCTGTCCATCATTCACAGTACCTGCCCTGTCTGCCCTGTCCGTCTGCTGGGCCAAAGGTGCATAGCGGAGGGCAGAAATATTTCACAGGTTACGTTAATGTGCGTAGGTAGACTTCCTACCACACTCTCTGGAATTACGCTCTGAATTCGGACGCATTAATCTTTATTTTCTTGGCTGAGTGGGATTGGGGGAAACAAACGTTCAAAAGGGATTTGGTTGGAAGGGCTATCACTGAGTTTGATTTCTAGAGACCACAGGATAGAATGTTGTATGTGACTGCTTCACAAATTCACTAGATTTTACATAACGAGATCAAACTGATTTTGCTCTGGGTTTTTCTGGTATTGTAATTGTTTCTTATTACAGTAGGGGGAAAAGGGGCATGGGAAATACAGTAGCTCACGAAAATGCATAGGCCTAAGATAGAGACACTGAACAAACCATAACCTTTCTGTTCTATTTTTGGTAGGTTATTTTGTTAATAATTCAAGGGTAATTATCCAAGTGAAGGAGTACATCAAAAACGCTTTGCTCTGTTGTTTTGCTAATACATTTTTACTGTATTACAGCATAGAAAATACAGAAGAGCTAGGCCAGGGCATCAAAATACATCAGCTAGAAAATGTATTTTCGATTCTATTTACATTTTCAATCATAATACAATAATATTTTACATTTCTCCAAGTCAAAAGAAAAAGCACATCAAAAACGTTTGTCTCCCGGTATGGATGGCTTTGACGCAGAGTTTTCATGGTCTCGCTCCAGAGGAATGCACCAGACCCAGTCAGCAAACACACAACTGTGAAGTCTGACATTTTTCAACTTCCAGAGCGAACACTATTTGACCAGCAGTGAATCATGTCACTGGCAGCAGAGAGAGCTGCTCTGAATCTCAGGTCATTTATAAGGTGCTTTTCCAGCAGCTGCTCCTTCTGGCGGGAGCATGGATAGGGGCTGCGTCCCAAATGGCACCCTATTCCCTATATAGTGCACTACGTTTGACCAGAGCCCTATATATATGGGCCCTGGTCAAATTATGTGCACTATATAGGGAGTAGGGTGCCATTTGGGACGCAAGCAGGGATAGAAGGATTGGACGCAGCATGCATTGTTTTAGTTCTAGGGGAGGTAGCCGAGATGTTTCATTGATTGTTGTGACTGGTGATAAATGGGGAATGGAAAGAATGTTCCATGGAGAGAATGGCAAAAATGGGAGGAATGCAGAACTGGATTCCAAAATATGAATTGAATCAAACAGTCAACAGTTGACATATCGGCAGGTGTAGTCTGAATTATGAATACAAAGCACTAGAGCCCGAGTGATATATCATTTCACCAAAATGATCGGCCGTGTAGTGTATATCGATATCGACCGATAATTCCACTTATAACCGATATTCAATAAATAGGAGGAGAAAGGGGACTCTCATGCTGATCTGAACACTTAGCCATTCTCATGATGCGTCACTATTGTCATTATTGTCACAATATAAGAATTCAACATTTGAAGTATATTTCTTGGACAATTGCTCTTTTGGATGGCAATTTCAGTGTGGAAAAATTTCACTTTTTCATTTCCCAACTGTAAAACAGTATGTCGGCAGATACCTGTATATCGGTACCAGTAAGTTTTGTCCCTCCAAAGATCGGACCCAAATAAACATAGCGGTCGGCCTCTACAAAGCACACTGCACAGCCACCATTCAAAATAAGCTCATCGTGCTGACTTATAGGCACACACAATGTGTGTCCCAAATGGCACCCTATTTGCTACATAGTTCACTACTTTTCGACCAAGGTCCATAGGGTTCTGGTCAAAAATAGTGAACTATATAGGGAGTAGGCTGCCATTTGGGCCACAGACAATGCCAATGAACTCCCCTCTTATATTACACCACCAAGGTCCTCAGTGACGTCCACACTACACAGCCCAATACTTTTACAACTGCCCAAATCACTGTCTCCAACTGCCCAAATCACAGTCTCCAACTGCACAAATCAGCATCTCCAACTGCCCAAATCACCGTCTCAAACTGCCCAAATCACCATCTCCAACTGCCCAAATCACAGTCTCCAACTGCCCAAATCACCATCTCCAACTGCCCAAATCACCGTCTCCAACTGCCCAAATCACCGTCTCCAACTGCCCAAATCACCGTCTCCAACTGCCCAAATCCCTGACACAAATCTCAACGACCTATATCTCAAACAGAGGGGCGTCAAAAGAACATGCTCAGGCTTAACAACACTGGAAGACACTAGGGTGCCATTTGGGACGCAGATGTGGTATTTAAAACACTGGTAAACATAGTGGTGATGTCACTCATGTGGGCTCATTCAGCCAGTTGCCTCATTTGTCCTACTTCAGGCAGAGGCACCCACCACATCATAACTTGTTAGATAAAACCCAGGTGGAGTAGCCATCTAAGTTTCCCCCTAGATTTGTAATTATGCAGCCAGCAAACGTTTCAAAGGGAAAACCTCTTGCCCACTGACTGCTGACTGACATGTAAGGAATCACCATCATGCAAGAGGGGCTTTACTGGTTTATCTATTCTGCAGCCAAGTTAGATCGACCAGTGTTATATCTATTCTGCAGCCAAGTTAGATCGACCAGTGTTATATCTATTCTGCAGCCAAGTTAGATCGACCAGTGTGATATCTATTCTGCAGCCAAGTTAGATCGACCAGTGTTATATCTATTCTGCAGCCAAGTTAGATCGACCAGTGTTATATCTATTCTGCAGCCAAGTTAGATCGACCAGTGTGATATCTATTCTGCAGCCAAGTTAGATCGACCAGTGTGATATCTATTCTGCAGCCAAGTTAGATCGACCAGTGTGATATCTATTCTGCAGCCAAGTTAGATCGACCAGTGTTATATCTATTCTGCAGCCAAGTTAGATCGACCAGTGTTATATCTATTCTGCAGTCAAATTAGATATTTTTTCATTCCAGATATGTAATGATCACAATAATGAAGATCAAGGAATGGAGGAACTAGTTTGAAGTAGGTTCATTTGAATGATCATGAAAAATGTTGATTGTTGATATGAATAGCAGCAATAAAACTGTAAAAATGATCTTATGTGTCCTATATATCGATCGCCTTAATAAACATAGATTCACTGAAATATGTATATCATTATGTAGCGTACTGTTAGTACTGTAGCCTTCCTCTGTGTGTGAAGAACTCAGGATCTAACAGGAAAATGTGAGTCTCATCCTGATCCAATCAGATGTCAGAATTCCCAGACTCTACCAGGGCCAGGGGGGTGATCCCTCCGTCACCTCCTTCCTCCATCCCTCCTTCACTCGTCACCATGTCGTTAGACAGGACCATTATAAATGCCTCTGCACACACGTCTGAAGCGCGCCAAAGGGATTTACAGAGCTTCAGCAAGACACAGAAGAGGGACGATTCTACCAAGAGAAAACGACCGTTCACTGAATCAGGATGTCTAAGCTTGCACTTTTCATTTTCTGCATTTCAACACAGGTAAATACATTCAGTTAACGTTACAGAGTAGGCTAATCCAAACTACATCATGTTAAGAATTTGAAAGCAACAACTTTGAAAAAAATCATTTAACCTTTTTATTTTCAGATTTGCTCCCAGATATTGGCGCAGGTGTGTCCGACAAGGTGCCTCTGTCCGCAGGAGCCTCCGATGTGCGCCCCCGGGGTCCAGTTGATTCTGGATGACTGTGCATGCTGTCTGGTCTGTGCGAGGCAGAAAGGAGAGGTGTGCTCGGAAATAAATCCCTGTGATACACACAAGGGTCTGAACTGCGACTACACAGCCGATGTACACCAGAGGACAGGTGTCTGTGTCGGTGAGTCATTTGCCCCTATCCAAGAGCTATCAATGATGATGATGATGATGATGATGTATTTTGTCTATTATTTGAGAACTCCTTGTTTTTACAATTCACATTCATTTGAAGACACACACACTTAAATATATGAAATTGTAGATTTTATCCAGATATGAGTATTGGAAATTAAACGTTTTAAATATTGATTTATGCTTTTCTTGTGTCCTCCTCTCTTCACAGCTCACGAGGGAGACATCTGCCTGTTGGACGGTTCAGTGTACCGGAACAGGGAGACCTTCTTCCCCAGCTGCAAGTACCAGTGCACATGCAGGGACGGCCAGATCGCCTGCGTGCCGCGCTGCAACCTGGACGTGATGCTGCCGGGCCCCGACTGCCCTCTGCCCAGGAAGGTGGCGGTCCCAGGGGAGTGCTGTGAGAAGTGGGTGTGTGAGCCCCAACCGGAGGCCAGTGCCCTGGGAAGCTTCGCCATGGCTGGTAAGCACTCAGTCTCTCTGCTCTCTAGTGTACTACATAGGGAATAGGGGCCATGTGGGACGCAGACCCTCTCTCTACTTCTCTCTGCTTCTGACGTGACTGGTACTCTGGTGCAAGCCACAAAGTCAAGAGACGGATTCTTGCATGCTTCTGGGTTGACCTGGCTGGCTCTGTGTGAAGGGAAATGCTAAATACCTCTGAGTACAGAGAGAGACAAGTTGACTTATCCCAGGAAGCCTCTGTGTAGACCTCCGTAGCCAGCCAAAACATTCAATTTCCTGTGCTCTGGAATGTGATGTACCTTGGATCGTTCTTAATATTTGACTAATGGACTTTAGGCACCTAAAGAAATAGATTCCGATAGAACTGTGAATTTGATTACCTGTATACCGATTATACACCAATGCAGGTGTATCAATCATGCAAACCACACAGATCCCAATGCCTGTCTAACATCTTATGCACTTTTGCCCAGCAATTCTCATGTCCATCAATCAATCTAGCATGCATCTGCATTTCCCACGTCACAACATCTGTCTCATCCGGTGTATCTCTCCCTGTCCCCCGTACAGCCTACAGACAGGAGGAGACAGTGGGGTTTGACTCGTGGGACCCCAGTACTAACTGCATAGAGCAGACTACGGAGTGGGGCGCCTGCTCTCGGACCTGTGGCATGGGCATCTCCACCCGGGTCACCAACAAGAACACCCACTGTGAGATGGTCAAGCAGACGCGTCTGTGCATCGTCAGGCCCTGTAGCAAACAGCACCAGCAGCTTCAGCAGAATTATGTTCCTAAGGTAGGTTACCCAACCAACTCTTACTGTATTAATAATACATACCAAATCACAGTTGTAGAAGGAAAATACATCAAGAATTTAAATGGCAGAATATGCTATTTCTTTTGCCATTCGGACTAAATGCATTGAAAATCTTCTAACTAACAAAACTCACAAGAGCTCTGACAAAATACATGAAAGATGTATTACGGTGTTCACCCACTGACAATAATTTCTTCTTCTAAATCCTCAGAGAGGAAGCAAGTGCCTGAGGATGAAGAAGGCGGTGAAACCCGTCCAGTTCAGCTATAAGAACTGCACCAGCGTCCAGACCTACAAGCCCCGGTACTGTGGCGTGTGTGTTGACGGCCGCTGCTGCACACCCCACAGCACCAAGACAGTGCAGGTGGAGTTCCAGTGCGCTCAGGGTAAAGCCATCAAGAAACCCATGATGTTCATCAACACCTGCGCCTGCCACTACCACTGTCCCAGAGACAACGCTGTGTATCAGCCATCAGACCTGGTCTACAGTGGCTACAGGTTATAATACTGTACCGCAGATACTTACAACTAAAGTTTCTCCTGTTCATCTGTGACGGTAGTATTGTACTGTACTGTAGTAAGATGACCCTATATCGCCATCTGGTGGCGATATTTTTTTAATGACGCCATATCCCTGACGGTGTATGGTTGGTCTCAGAGGGAGAATCTCAATCGCATACTTATCGCCTCCTCTCGCCTCCTTCTCAAAACCCATTGGATGAAAAAGCCAGATGTCCCTCCCCTCTGACATTCTCTTCCAATGGATTTTGAGAAGGAGGCGAGGAGAGAGGAGAGAGGACGCGAGGAGTATGCAATTGAGATTCTCACAGTCATCCCTTAGCTAACTTTACAGAATAGATGAGCTTTCTGCATCTGATACAGCTGGAAACGTTGTGCTTTAGTGTATCACAACGGCAGAGTTTTCCTTTTCTGCTTGCTGCAAACGGCCTCAGTGATCATGCAGAGCTCCTAGGTCAGTTTTAGACATCCTCTGGCTGTTCCAGAGGTATTTACGAAAATAGCGGTTAAGCTACCTACAATCGTTTCAAGTGCAATGTATGCACATCCAACAATTTTCCAGCTGCACGTCACAAAAAATTTTCTCATGAAAGCAACACCTGCTCACTGTTGTATTTGTTCAGGTGAAAACCTTGTGTTTCTATTCCCCTCATACCTCTGACCGTTGACCTTTTAGACATTCCAGACTCTTGCCCTCTCCCAGGCTCTCCAATCAACCTGGTCTTGGCCCACACAACAGTCATGTCAACAGCCAGGTCAAAGGTTGTTCTCATAACGTACTCCTACTTTCTACAGCAGCCTGGACCACTAGCCCCCCAATACACGTCAGACCTGGGTCAAATACATGTGTCAAATACTTGAGATGATTTAACTTGAGTTGGCAGTTGATGAGACTGTTCCGTTGGTTCCATTGTACAGGGTAAGCTAAGTCAAGTGCACCTCCAAAGTCTTTGACATAGGTATGTCACCCAGGTCTGATAGACTTTCATTGACTGCAATGCAATGTAGATTTTCCTAAAACAGAACGTTAATTTCCTACTCCTGTGTGGTCTTTTCCAAAGGCTTGTTTCCAGTAGTCTCTTGTAGAAAGACACAAGTTCTGTAAATACTTACTGTATAGTTGGTATGAGCGTGTATTAAATACACAATGTCTGTATGTCTATATAAACCCAATGTAAATATGAATTCTATACAGTGTCTGTATGTCTTTGTAAACCTAATGTAAATATGAATTCTATATAGTGTCTGTATGTCTTTGTAAACCTAATGTAAATATGAATTCTATTTAGTGTCTGTATGTGTACTCTGGTTGTGTTTCACCCAGCCTTTTCTGTCATTATAATAATACTGTGCTTACTCATTATTTCATATTAAATATGTATTTTTTTCTATAACTTCTGATTTGTTTGTCTTTATTCCAACCATCATGATATATTGTGTAGATAGATTGTTGGACAACAGAGGATGTACATTAGATTGACCTAAAACTGCATAACACAAGAATGGCATAACACCTTTCATATACAGTCCCGGTCAAAAGTTTGGACACACCTACTCATTCAAGGGTTTTTTCTTTATATTTACTATTTTCTACATTGTAGAATAATAGTGAAGACATCAACACTATCAAATAACACATATGGAATCATGTAGTAACTAAAAAAGTGTTAAACAAATCAAAATATATTTTATATTTGAGATTCTTCAAAGTAGCCTCCTGTAGCTCAGTTGGTAGAGCATGGCGCTTGCAACGCCAGGGTTGTGGGTTCGATTCCCACGGGGGGCCAGTATGAAAATGTTTTATGCACTCACTAACTGTAAGTCGCTCTGGATAAGAGCGTCTGGTAAATGTAAAAATGTAGCCACCCTTTGCCTTGATGACAGCTTTGCACACTCTTGGCATTCTCTCAACCAGCTTCATGAGATAGTCACCTGGAATGCATTTCAATTAACAGGTGTGCCTAGTCAAAAGTTCATTTGTGGAATTTCTTTCCTTCTTAATGCGTTTGAGCCAATCAGTTGTGTTGTGAAAAGGTAGGGGTGGTATACAGAAGATAGCACTATTTGGTAAAAGACCAAGTCCATATTATGGCAAGAACAGCAAATAAGCAAAAAGAAGCGACAGTCCATCATTACTTTAAGACATGAAGGTCAGTCTTAAATGTCAGTGAAAATGTCAAGAACTTTGAAAGTTTCTTCAAGTACGGTCGCAAAAACAATTAAGCACTATGATGAAACTGGCTCTCATGAGGACCGCCACAGGAAAGGAAGACCCAGAGTTACCTCTACTGCAGAGGTTCATTAGAGTTACCAGCCTCAGAAATTGCAGCCCAAATAAATGCTTCACAGAGTTCAAGTAACAGACACATCTCAATATCAACTGTTCAGAGGAGACTGCGTGAATCAGGCCTTCATGGTCGAATTGCTGCAAAGAAACCACTACTAAAGGACACCAATAAGAAGAAGAGACTTGCTTGGGCCAAAAAACATGATGAGTCCAAATTTGAGATGTTTGGTTCCAACTGCCGTGTCTTTGTGAGACGCAGAATAGGTGAACGGATGATCTCTGCATGTGTGGTTCCCACCGTGAAGCATGAAGGAGGAGGTGTGATGGTGTGGGGGTGCTTTGCTGGTGACACTGTGTGATTTATTTAGAATTCAAGGCACACTTAACCAGCATGGCTACCACAGCATTCTGCAGCGATACACCATCCTATCTGGTTTGCACTTAGTGGGACTATCATTTGTTTTTCAACAGGACAATGACCCAACACACCTCCAGGCTGTGTAAGGGCTATTTGACCAAGAAGGAGAGTGATGGAGTGCTGCATCAGACGACCTGGCCTCCACAATTACCCGCCCTCAACCCAATTGAGATAGTTTGGGATGAGTTGGACCGCAGAGTGAAGGAAAGGCAGTCAACAAGTGCTCAGCATATGTGGGAACTCCTTCAAGACTGTTTGAAAAGCATTCCTCATGAAGCTGGTTGAGAGAATGCCAAGAGTGTGCAAAGCTGTCATCAAGGCAAAGGGGGGCTACTTTGAAGAATCTCAAATATAAAATATATTTTGATTTGTTTAACACTTTTTTGGTTACTACGTGATTCCATATGTGTTATTTGATAGTTTTAATGTCTTCACTGTTATTCTACAATGTAGAAAATAGTAAAAATAAAGAAAAACCCTTGAATGAGTAGGTGTGTCCAAACTTTTGACTGGTACTGTAGGTTAATGCATAGTTTAGAGACAACCCGTCTAATGTATGTGACATAACATGCTTTATGACCATTAGTAAGAGATTATGGTGTGCTCTAACTTCCAATACTCGCTTCTTTACAAGTCAGTGAAATTACTGAATGTGCAAAGCTCTCCCAGAGCTGGTGCATAAAATCACTATCCAGCCAACACCGACACCTTGTGGACTATTTAATAAGTGCAGCAGAGTATAAGGACACATTACTTCTATTGTTATTCCTAAAGGAGTAAAAGTCAGCCACGGCCATAACTGCAGTGTCCCTGATCTGCACAGTGTCTGGTCCTGGTGGTCTGTAGAGCTAATTGGTCAACCATGACCATAACTGCAGTGTCCCTGGTCTGCACAGTGTCTGGTCCTGGTGGTCTGTAGAGCTAATTGGTCAACCATGACCATAACTGCTGTGTCCCTGGTCTGCACAGTGTCTGGTCCTGGTGGTCTGTAGAGCTAATTGGTAAACCATGACCATAACTGCAGTGTCCCTGGTCTGCACAGTGTCTGGTCCTGGTGGTCTGTAGAGCAAATTGGTCAACCATGACCATAACTGCAGTGGCCCTGGTCGGCACAGTGTCTGGTCCTGGTGGTCTGTAGAGCTAAATGGAAAAGTACAGCACGTTACACTTCAGCTCCACTGGAAGTTTCACGTTGCTTTTCCATCCGCGTTGTGTCAATGTGACGTTCTACCTGCTTCACAGAGCGCGTTGTTTTGAGAGCAGAGAAGGAGAAGGTCTGTATGGAGGAGTGGGACAAAATCCCGGCTGCAGTGTGTGCAAACCTGGTCAAGACCTACAGGAAACGTATGATCTCTGTAATTGCAAACAAAGGTTTCTGTACCAAATATTAAGTTCTGCTTTTCTGATGTATCAAATACTTATGTCATGCAATAAAATGCAAATTAATTACTTAAAAATCATACAATGTGATTTTCTGGATTTTTGTTTTAGATTCCGTCTCTCACAGTTGAAGTGTACCTATGATAAAAATTACAGACCTCTACATGCTTTGTAAGTAGGAAAACCTGCAAAATCGGCAGTGTATCAAATACTTGTTCTCCCCACTCTATATTACCCCCACGCTGTCCAGGGACATTGCTAATTGCCCTCTGTCCCATTACATTTCTTCCGCGGTACCTGGTTTTGGTGAGGTTGAAGCCAACCTCATCCACATAAATAAATTCATGGCGAATTACATGGGCATCCATCTCCAATACTCTCTGTAACAGACAAAAGGATATACAGATGAGTAAATATGGTATGTCTGAAGTACTGGAAGTAGTGTTGCATACATACCTCTACAAAGTCATGTCGCAGATTCTTGACTCTGTCAGAGTTTCTCTCAAATGGCACCTTGTAAAGTTGTTTCATCGTCACTTGGTGCCGTTGGAGGATGCGTTGTATGGTCGACAGGCTTACAGCATTGATGTTGTTAAATATGGTGTCATTATTCAAGATATGCTCTCTTATCTCTCGAATCCTAATTGCATTGTTGGCCAAAACCATATTTATAATTGCAGTCTCTTGTACATCTGTAAACAAGCGTCCTCGTCCTCCATGATGTCTTTGCCTTTCCACTCTGTACAGAATTCAAACGCATCTGACCTTTGACCTATTTATAGGCCTATACTACAGTAAAGCAGTGATTGGTTAGTGATCAGTTAAGCAATTCGTGTTTGCACATGTGAGAAGTGTGTGTGTGACCTGGTGAATAAGTGTAGCATTTTGATTGGTTGTGTTTGGAAAAGGAAAGCAAGTCACTTCCTGTTAGATTTTTGTGTTTTAGGTAGAGAATTGTGTGTAGTGTTTTGAAAAAAGTGTTTTATGCAATTGACAACTGAGTCAAAGGCTGAGAAATAGCTTATGGTTTTGGAGATTTGGTGTGTAGTTTTGCACTTTGAGTGAGAGGTTTCAAAAATCGTGTGACATGAAAATAATTTGTGTGTAAGCAGTTGGAAACAACTGTAATCAAACCAACAATGGTGAGCAGCAATGACCTCTGGACAGACGAGGTAGTACAAAAGGTTTATTGTATTGACATGTCAGGACTCTACATTAGGCATAAATAAGTTGATCACACAAGTGTCCGGTACATGTTTAAAAGGATATCAACACTACAGGTTCAGTATTATTATTGTGCACAGTACAGTACAGACAGAGCTTATTATTAACACACTCAATACTCTCAGCCATCACCAGCAAGACATTCATCAGAAACATCACACTCTCAATTCACCAACACATACAACAACACACACAGCATCACATTATCAATACAAGTAACAAAAATAAGGCAATTCAATTCATGCTTGTTAATCACAAAAAACAAAAATGGTCAGGAAATGTGTTACAATACAGAGGAACAGAACAGCCATTAATAAACAGAATAATACATGTGAAAACAAACACGACATGTTCAAAATATACACCAGACCATCAGAGCTGTGGTGAAGACAGGGCAGGGTAGACAGACAGACAGTGGTTTAGATCTCGCTCTCGTACGTGTGCATGTGAGTCTTCAGTGAGAGGATTTCAGGGTAACTCCGGCTGGTCCGGCGGTAGAAGTCCAGGCCCGTGAGGATCTCTACGTCTCGGACCCGGGCCGTGTGCAGCTTCATCAGATCCTCCACCCACTTAGACTCCTCCTCAGAGCTCTGGGGGACGAAGACAACATCACACAAGAGAACATCAGCTACCTGCAAGTTTGATGATGCTCTGAGATCTCTCTCTCTCTCTCTTTCTCTCTCTCTCTGTCGCTCTCTGTCCTCTGTCTCTCTCACTCACAATTTATCTTGGTGTTTCTGTGTGTGTGTGTGTGTGTGTGTGGGTCTGTATGTATGTGTGTGTGTGTCTGTGTGTGTGTGTGTCTGTGTGTCTGTGTGTGTGACAATGGCACCCTATTCCCTACATAATACACTACCTTTGATCAGAGCCTTATGTAGCAGCCCTATGTAGCAGCCCTATGTAGCAGCCCTATGTAGCAGCCCTATGTAGCAGCGTTATGTAGCAGCCCTATGTAGCAGCCTTATGTAGCAGCCCTATGTAGCAGCCTTATGTAGCAGCCCTATGTAGCAGCCCTATGTAGCAGCCCTATGTAGCAGCCTTATGTAGCAGCCCTATGTAGCAGCCCTATGTAGCAGCCTTATGTAGCAGCCTTATGTAGCAGCCCTATGTAGCAGCCCTAAGTAGCAGCCCTATGTAGCAGCCCTATGTAGCAGCCTTATGTAGCAGCCCTATGTAGCAGCCCTATGTAGCAGCCTTATGTAGCAGCCCTATGTAGCAGCCTTATGTAGCAGCCCTATGTAGCAGCCCTATGTAGCAGCCCTATGTAGTAGCCCTATGTAGCAGCCTTATGTAGCAGCCCTATGTAGCAGTCTTATGTAGCAGCCTTATGTAGCAGCCTTATCTAGCAGCCCTATGTAGCAGCCCTATGTAGCAGCCTTATGTAGCAGCCTTATGTAGCAGCCCTATATAGCAGCCCTATGTAGCAGCCCTATGTAGCAGCCCTATGTAGCAGCCTTATGTAGCAGCCCTATGTAGCAGCCCTATGTAGCAGCCCTATGTAGCAGCCCTATGTAGCATCCCTATGTAGCAGCCCTATGTAGCAGCCCTATGTAGCAGCCCTATGTAGCAGCCCTATGGGGCTCTGGCCAAAATTAGTGCTCTATATGGGGGTTAGGCTGCCATTTTGGACGTAGCCAGGGACTCACATTGCAGCTCTCGTCGTTGTCTGAGCGGTGTGGTAAGATGAAGGCAGAGCTGCTAAGAGGTCCAGTACAAACGTCCTCAGCCTGAGTGAAGTCCAGACAACTGGTTATCACACAGTAGTAGTGGGTTGGGATAGATCCTGAACCACTTACGTACCTGTGGGAGACAGTAGAGAAATACATGTGAAGATCACCAAAGGAGGTTGAATATTTGTTCATGGTAGACTATATGTAGCCAGGGGACAGTCAGTAACTATGAGACAGCATAGTCCCACAGACAGAGAACACACATTCAATCACATAAAGGCTCTATGTGAGGTTCAGTGACATTACGATGGTGATGATTGAAAAGAGCCAGAAATACATATATTTGTAATGACAGATCTTGGCCACTAGGTGGACCTAAAACTGCATTTTACATTTTGCTGGATAATTTCTTGGACAATACACAAATTTGCCTCTTTGTGCTGAATTAGTAAAATACTAAATACAATATTGGCCTTGTGCAGGAAAGGAAAGAGAAACATTGACTGTTCCAAATCGTTAAGATGCTAAACAAGGTCGGGTTTGACTTCCCATTTACTTTCCATTGAGAAGTACAGTACTATGCAGTATTGTGGAGGCATCCCAAATGGCACCCTATTTCCTTTTGAAGTGCACTACTTTTGACCGGCCCTGGTCAAAAGTAGTGCACTATAAAGGGAATAAGGGCCCTGGTCAAAAGTAGTGCACTATAATTGTGAACTATAAATAGGGGGCTATTTGGGATGCAACCTGTATGTAAGTATTAGCAGTGAAGACCAAAAGCCCTTACTGTTTAATTTTCTCTGCCGAGTCTCTCAGGCCATCGTAGTCGTAGTCAAATATGGGACCACAGATCAAGTTGACCCCATTTCTCTCCATGGCATACTTCTTCACAAGAGTCTTCTGGAAGTAGCTCCATATTCCTGAAGGAGAGACAGAGAAAGAGAGAGGAAGAGAGAGAGAAAGGCAAACTGTTACGAGAGCAGCAGGAAAACTTCACAACTCGGCAACATCCCCACCCCTGTATGTTTAGGGCTGTGAGGACAGACTTGATCAGCCCTTCACCCCTGTATGTTTAGGGCTGTGAGGACAGACTTGATCAGCCCTTCAACCCTGTATGTTTAGGGCTGTGAGGACAGACTTGATCAGCCCTTCACCCCTGTATGTTTAGGGCTGTGAGGACAGACTTGATCAGCCCTTCACCCCTGTATGTTTAGGGCTGTGAGGACAGACTTGATCAGCCCTTCACCCCTGTCTTGAGGAGAGGTGGGAATATGATGCATCTTTCTTCACACTACAAGTCAGTCTCTCCTGGAATGGCCAGATCTTTCCATAGAAGAAGGTGATGACTGCTCACTGGTTGATGCTCCCACAATCTTGATAAAGGTTTCAGTGATATCCAACAAACCTTGATAAAGCTTTCAGTGATACCCAACAAACCTTGATAAAGCGTTCAATGATATCCAACAAACCTTGATAAAGCTTTCAGTGATATCCAACAAACCTTGATAAAGATTTCAGTGAGACCCAACAAACCTTGATAAAGCTTTCAGTGATACCCAACAAACCTTGATAAAGCTTTCAGTGATATCCAACAAACCTTGATAAAGCTTTCAGTGATACCCAACAAACCTTGATAAAGCGTTCAGTGATATCCAACAAACCTTGATAAAGCTTTCAGTGATATCCAACAAACCTTGATAAAGATTTCAGTGAGACCCAACAAACCTTGATAAAGCTTTCAGTAATACCCAACAAACAACGCTTCAACAGACATTATTGGTCAGGTTTTTTGTCCAGCTGCTGTGCCAAGCTTGGATGTTGCGCAAAAAAAACCTATTTTCAGGAAGTTTCCATATAGCACAACTAGCCTTATAGAACACAACTAGCCTTATAGAACACAACTAGCCTTACAGTGGGGAAAAAAAGTATTTAGTCAGCCACCAATTGTGCATGTTCTCCCACTTAAAAAGATGAGAGAGGCCTGTAATTTTCATCATAGGTACACGTCAACTATGACAGACAAAATGAGGAAAAAAAATCCAGAAAATCACATTGTAGGATTTTTTATGAATTTATTTGCAAATTATGGTGGAAAATAAGTATTTGGTCAATAACAAAAGTTTCTCAATACTTTGTTATATACCCTTTGTTGGCAATGACACAGGTCAAACGTTTTCTGTAAGTCTTCACAAGGTTTTCACACACTGTTGCTGGTATTTTGGCCCATTCCTCCATGCAGATCTCCTCTAGAGCAGTGATGTTTTCGGGCTGTCGCTGGGCAACACGGACTTTCAACTCCCGCCAAAGATTTTCTATGGGGTTGAGATCTGGAGACTGGCTAGGCCACTCCAGGACCTTGAAATGTTTCTTACGAAGCCACTCCTTCGTTGCCCGGGCGGTGTGTTTGGGATCATTGTCATGCTGAAAGACCCAGCCACGTTTCATCTTCAATGCCCTTGCTGATGGAAGGAGGTTTTCACTCAAAATCTCACGATACATGGCCCCATTCATTCTTTCCTTTCGTCCTGGTCCCTTTGCAGAAAAACAGCCCCAAAGCATGATGTTTCCACCCCCATGCTTCACAGTAGGTATGGTGTTCTTTTGGATGCAACTCAGCATTCTTTGTCCTCCAAACACGACGAGTTGAGTTTTTTACCAAAAAGTTCTATTTTGGTTTCATCTGACCATATGACATTCTCCCAATCCTCTTCTGGATCATCCAAATGCACTCTAGCAAACTCAGACGGGCCTGGACATGTACTGGCCTAAGCAGGGGGGACACGTCTTGCACTGCAGGATTTGAGTCCCTGGCGCCGTAGTGTGTTACTGATGGTAGGCTTTGTTACTTTGGTCCCAGCTCTCTGCAGGTCATTCACTAGGTCCCCCGTGTGGTTCTGGGATTTTGCTCACCGTTCTTGTGATCATTTTGACCCCAGGGTGAGATCTTGCGTGGAGCCCCAGATCGAGGGAGATTATCAGTGGTCTTGTATGTCTTCCATTTCCTAATAATTGCTCCCACAGTTGATTTCTTCAAACCAAGCTGCTTACCTATTGCAGATTCAGTCTTCCCAGCCTGGTGCAGGTCTACAATTTTGTTTCTGGTGTCCTTTGACAGCTCTTTGGTCTTGGCCATAGTGGAGTTTGGAGTGTGACTGTTTGAGGTTGTGGACAGGTGTCTTTTATACTGATAACAAGTTCAAACAGGTGCCATTAATACAGGTAACGAGTGGAGGACAGAGGAGCCCTTAAAGAAGAAGTTACAGGTCTGTGAGAGCCAGAAATCTTGCTTGTTTGTAGGTGACCAAATACTTATTTTCCACCATAATTTGCAAATAAATTCATTAAAAAATCCTACAATGTGATTTTCTGGATTTTTTTTCCCTCAATCCTGTCTGTCATAGTTGACGGTACCTATGATGAAAATTACAGGTCCTCTCATCTTTTTAAGTGGGAGAACTTGCACAATTGGTGGCTGACTAAATACTTTTTTCCCCACTGTGATATATATATATATATATATATATATATATATATATATATATATATATATATATATATATATATATATTGGGAATTGATGCCATTTGGGACACAGCCCTAACCATGAGGAAACCATACATGATTTTCATCTCCAACCCAGGCCTCTACCTCAGAGTGAAAACAACATATTTGAAGTGTGTACATTATGGAGAGGAGGTGGGGTTGTGCGTAGCTATATGCAATTATGCAGGGATTATTGTTGTGGACATTCTTCCAGTACAGAGGCAGCCCTCACACACAGTGGCCCACTTTAACATCTGAGGTCATACAACTGACCACCCCTAAACTGTCGACCCACACGCTATCCATACACACTGACTCTTTACACACACACACACACACACACACACTCTGACTCTCACACACACTTTAACACTCACACGCACATTCGCTCTCCCAGTCTTCCTTTTAAGTCTCTCTCGTTGTTGGGTCTGCAGGTCATTAGTTAAAGTAATTACTTCCTCAAACATTCAATTTAGACTGAGTGAAAACAGGAGTAAACCAGGACCCAATTACATCAATTCATCTTGTCAGTGTGATTTCTGTTCACTGGTGATGACATATGAATGTGGCCACCTTGTCAGTGTGATTTCTGTTCACTGGTGATGACATATGAATGTGGCCTATGAACAGTTGACATGCCATGTAGTTAAAAAAAAGTTTGACTTACTTTTGAATGCTGGGTACATGGGTACGGTGTTAGTGATGAGGACTGCATCAAGTTTGCCGTCTTGGGTCGGAGCCAGCTCTATAGATAAAACAAAATGGTGGAAGATCAATGCTTGAATGTACAGTACAATTTAGATTGCCTCATGTCTTATTACTACATTGTAAACTATAGTACATGGGCCGGTTGCATCAGCTGGGCGTTCCAAAGTTAGTCTTAAATGCTAAGCCGAATGTAGTGTTAGGATCAGGCGTACCCCAAACTGGTGCAACCAGCCACTGGTAAACAATATGAGATCTGACAGGAGATAACATTGAGGACGTACGTGGAGGGTAGAGGAAGGCGTAGGAGATCTGTTTGTCAGCCTTGTAGCTGGAGCAGGATTGGCTGAAGGCCGGAGGGATACGGATGTCAGGTCTGACACAGTTAGTCAGATGCTCTGGTAGAGGTGTTACTTCTACCTGGAAAACACAACCACAACGTTAGACCACTGAAGACTGTAGTCAACGTTAGACCACTGAAGACTGTAGTCAACGTTAGACCACTGAAGACTGTAGTCAACGTTAGAACACTGTAGACTGTAGTCAACGTTAGAACACTGTAGACTGTAGTCAACGTTATAACACTGTAGACTGTAGTCAACATTAGAACACTGTAGACTGTAGTCAACGTTAGACCACTGTAGTCAACGTTAGACCACTGTAGACTGTAGTCAACATTAGAACACTGAAGACTGTAGTCAACGTTAGAACACTGTAGACTGTAGTCAACATTAGAACACTGTAGACTGTAGTCAACATTAGACCACTGTAGTCAACATTAGAACACTGTAGACTGTAGTCTACATAAGAACACTGAAGACTGTAGTCAACGTTAGAACACTGTAGTCAACATTAGACCACTGTAGACTGTAGTCAACATTAGAACACTGTAGACTGTAGTCAACGTTAGAACACTGTAGACTGTAGTCAACATTAGAACACTGTAGACTGTAGTCAACGTTAGACCACTGTAGTCAACGTTAGACCACTGTAGACTGTAGTCAACATTAGAACACTGAAGACTGTAGTCAACGTTAGAACACTGTAGACTGTAGTCAACATTAGAACACTGTAGACTGTAGTCAACATTAGACCACTGTAGTCAACATTAGAACACTGTAGACTGTAGTCAACATAAGAACACTGAAGACTGTAGTCAACGTTAGAACACTGTAGTCAACATTAGACCACTGTAGACTGTAGTCAACATTAGAACACTGTAGACTGTAGTCAACATTAGACCACTGTAGACTGTAGTCAACATTAGAACACTGTAGACTGTAGTCAACATTAGACCACTGTAGTCAACGTTAGACCACTGTAGACTGTAGTCAACATTAGAACACTGAAGACTGTAGTCAACGTTAGAACACTGTAGACTGTAGTCAACATTAGAACACTGTAGACTGTAGTCAACATTAGACCACTGTAGTCAACATTAGAACACTGTAGACTGTAGTCAACATAAGAACACTGAAGACTGTAGTCAACGTTAGAACACTGTAGACTGTAGTCACTGACAATACACTAGAGCAGGACTCTCCACCCTGTTCCTGGAGAGATACCCTCCTGTAGGTTTTAACTCCAACCCTGTTCCTGGAGAGATACCCTCCTGTAGGTTTTAACTCCAACCCTGTTCCTGGAGAGCTACCCTCCTGTAGGTTTTTACTCCAACCCTGTTCCTGGAGAGATACCCTCCTGTAGGTTTTAACTCCAACCCTGTTCCTGGAGAGATACCCTCCTGTAGGTTTTAACTCCAACCCTGTTCCTGGAGAGATACAGTGCATTCAGAAAGTGTTCAGAATCCTTCCCTTTTTCCCAATTTTGTTACCTTAAAGCCTTATTCTAAAATGGATTACATTTTTTTTTTCTTCATCAAACTACACACAATACCCCATAATCAAAAAGCGAAAACTGTTCTTTAGAATTTTTGCAAATGTATTAAAAATAAAATACATACGTTATTTACATAAGTTTTCAGACCCTTTGCTATGAGACACAAAATTGAGCTCAGGTGCATCCTGTTTCCATTGATCATCCTCGAGATGTTTCTACAACTTGATTGGAGTCCACCTGTGGTAAATTGAATTGATCGGACATGATTTGGAAAGGCTCACACCTGTCTATATAAGGTCCCACAGTTGACCGCGCATGTCAGAGCAAAAACCAAGCCATGAGGTCGAAGGAATTGTCCGTAGAGCTCCGAGATAGGATTGTGTCGAGGCACATATCTGGGGAAGGGTACCAAAAAATGTCTGCAGCATTGAAGGTCCCCAAGAACACAGTGGCCTCCATTCTTAAATGGAAGAATTTTGGAACTACCAAGACTCTTCCTAGAGCTGGCCGCCCGGCCAAACTGAGCAATCGGGGGAGAAGGGCCTTGGTCAGGGAGGTCACCAAGAACCCGATGGTCACTCTGACAGAGCTCCAGAGTTCCTCTGTGGAGATGGGAGGACCTTCCAGAAGGACAACCATCTCTGCAGCACTCCACCAATCAGGCCTTTATGGTAGAGTGGCCAGACGGAAGCCACTCCTCAGTAATAGGAGCGGCAGGTAGCTTAGTGGTTAAGAGCGTTGTGCCAGTAACCGAAAGGTCTCTGGTTCTAATCCCCGAGCCGACTAGGTGAAAAATCTGTTGATGTGCCCTTGAGCAAGGCACTTAACCCTAATTGCTCCTGTAAGTCGCTCTGGATAAGAGCGTCTGCTAAATGACTAAAAGTTTTTTTTTTAAATGTACATGTAAAAGGCACATGACAGACCGCTTGGAGTTTGCCAAAGGGCACCTAAAGGACTCTCATACTATGAGAAACAAGATTCTCTGGTCTGATGAAACCAATATTGAACTCTTTGGCCTGAATGCCAAGCGTCACGTCTGGAGGAAACCTGGCACCATCCCTACGGTGAAGCATGGTGGTGGCAGCTTCATGCTGTGGGGATGTTTTTCAGCGGCAGGGACTGGAAGACTAGTCAGGATCGAGGGAAAGATTAACGGAGCAAAGTGCAGAGAGATCCTTGATGAAAACTTGCTCCAGAGTGCTCAGGACCTCAGACTGGGACGAAGGTTCACCTTCCAACAGGACAACAACCCTAAGCACACAGCCATGACAATACAGCAGTGGCTTCGGGACAAGTCTCTGAATGTCCTTGAGTGGCCCAGCCAGAGCCCGGACTTGAACCCGATCAAATATCTCTGGAGAAACCTGAAAATAGCTGTGCAGTGAAGCTCTCCATCTAACGTGACAGAGCTTGAGAGGATCTGCATAGAAGAATGTGAGAAACTCCCCAAATACAGGTGTGCCAAGCTTGTAGTGTCAAACCCAAGTAGACTCAAGGCTGTAATCGCTTCCAAAGGTGTTTCAACAAAGTACTGATTAAAGGGTCTGAATACTTATGTAAATGTGATATTTCTGTTTTTTATTTGTACATTTTCGAGAATTTCTAAAAACCTGTTTTTGCTTTGTCATTATGTGGTATTGTGTGTAGATTGATGAGGGAAAAAAACTATTTAATCTATTTTAGAATAAGGCTGTAATGTAAGAAAATGTGGAAAAAGTCAAGGGGTCTGAATACTTTCCGAATGCGCTGTACATATTACCTCAATGACCTGGACTAACCTGTACCCCCACACATTGACTCAGTACCGGTACCCCCTGTATATCGCCTCGCTACTGTTATTATTATTATTATTATCATCATTAATTTTTTTTTATTTTATATTTTCTTAACACTTATTTTTCTTAAAACTGCATTGTTGGTTAAGGGCTTGTAAGTAAGAATTTCACGGTAAGGTCTACACCTGTTGTATTCTGCGCATGTGACAATTAAAATTTGATTGGATTGGAGTTAAAACCTACAGGACGGTATCTCACCAGGAACAGGGTTGGAGTTAGCATATAGCTAATATCAACATAAACGATGTATGAAACTTGTAAGCTATGTCCTGTATGACATACCTGTTTGGAGACGGTATAGGACGTCCATAGGGGCATAGCGAGTGATTCACTGTACCCACTGATATAGTCACTGTGGTGTAGAATGCTGTATTTAGCACGGAACAGAAGTGCAGGTCGACCATGAGGGAGGTTCTTGCTGTCTGGAGGAGAAGACAACAACCCCAGAAGCTTGTAACAACACTCTGAAGATGATATTCAATAGTAATATGAGAAATAGGTCATGTTTCAAGCCCTACTGACATTTCTATGTAATAACATGTTAATAACAACATTGTTAGTGCAGTAATTACAGCGTTATTACACAGGTATTAGCATTACTACTACTCAGGCATAAGACCAACGCTATGGACCAGAGAGAGACGTACCATCAACAGCTTGCCTCAGTCTCTGATTAAGCTCTTCCACTTTGTTCTGTAAGAAACAGAGCCACAGTGACTCCAGGTTATAGCCTCTTACAAGGGGGACTTTCAAAGCTCTCTGCCCCCTATTTTTTGAACGTAACTGCAAAAGATTGAAGGTGAAAATCTCTTGCAAGAGATCTATAATCCGTGCAGAAGCAAGACGACTTCACAGACAGAAGTTAGAAGAAGAGGAATCAAACAAACAAGCATGAGAATGAATAGCAGCAGCTATTGATTAGAGACAACAATCAGTCCCAGACACAGAAACCAGTTTAACACGTTAAATACACAACATGTAGTAATGCCTAGTGCAACAGATATCAGTCAGATCATAGGTCAAACACACATGCATTACAGATCAATAAAATAACATGTAGTCTATTTCTTGATATGCAGAAATCAATCTGATTAATTTTATTGAAGCATATATCAAGTTGATATAAAATCAAAAGCCTCAATATCCGTCTGTCTACGGCTGTGAAAGCTATATAAATACATTCTCATTCTAGTTCTGTGGTGAGAGCAATAGAGATAAATACAGTATCTACATTATCTATCTCTATAGTGATACAGTATCTATCTCTATAGTGATACAGTATATATATCTACAGTGATACAGTATCTATCTCTATAGTGATACAGTATCTACAGTGAGGGGAAAAAAGTATTTGATCCCCTGCTGATTTTGTATGTTTGCCCACTGACAAAGAAATGATCAGTCTATAATTTTAATGGTAGGTTTATTTGAACAGTGAGAGACAGAATAACAACAACAAAAATTCCAGAAAAACGCATGTCAAAAATTTTATAAATTGATTTGCATTTTAATGAGGGAAATAAGTATTTGACCCCTCTGCAAAACATTACTTAGTACTTGGTGGCAAAACCCTTGTTGGCAATCACAGAGGTCAGATGTTTCTTGTAGTTGGCCACCAGGTTTGCACACATCTCAGGAGGGATTTTGTCCCACTCCTCTTTGCAGATCTTCTCCAAGTCATTAAGGTTTCGAGGCTGACGTTTGGCAACTTCGAACCTTCAGCTCCCTCCACAGATTTTCTATGGGATTAAGGTCTGGAGACTGGCTAGGCCACTCCAGGACCTTAATGTGCTTATTCTTGAGCCACTCCTTTGTTGCCTTGGCCGTGTGTTTTGGGTCATTGTCATGCTGGAATACCCATCCACGACCCATTTTCAATGCCCTGACTGAGGGAAGGAGGATCTCACCCAAGATTTGACGGTACATGGCCCCGTCCATCGTCCCTTTGATGCGGTGAAGTTGTCCTGTCCCCTTAGCAGAAAAACACCCCCAAAGCATAATATTTCCACCTCAATGTTTGACGGTGGGGATGGTGTTCTTGGGGTCATAGGAAGCATTCCTCCTCCTCCAAACACGGCGAGTTGAGTTGATGCCAAATAGCTCCATTTTGGTCTCATCTGACCACAAGACTTTCACCCAGTTCTCCTCTGAATCATTCAGATGTTCATTGGCAAACTTCAGACGGGCCTTTATATTTGCTTTCTTGAGCAGGGGGACCTTGCGGGCGCTGCAGGATTTCAGTCCTTTACGGCGTAGTGTGTTACCAATTGTTTTCTTGGTGACTATGGTCCCAGCTGCCTTGAGATCATTGACAATATCCTCCCGTGTAGTTCTGGGCTGATTCCTCACCGTTCTCATGATCATTGCAACTCCACGAGGTGAGATCTTGCATGGAGCCCCAGGCCGAGGGAGATTGACAGTTCTTTTGTGTTTCTTCCATTTGCGAATAATCGCACCAACTGTTGTCACCTTCTCACCAAGCTGCTTGGCGATGTTCTTGTAGCCCATTCCAGCCTTGTGTAGGTCTACAATCTTGTCCCTGACATCCTTGGAGAGCTCTTTGGTCTTAGCCATGGTGGAGAGTTTGGAATCTGATTGATTGATTGCTTCTGTGGACAGGTGTCTTTTATACAGTAACAAGCTGAGATTAGGAGCACTCCCTTTAAGAGTGTGCTCCTAATCTCAGTTCGTTACCTGTATAAAAGACACCTGGGAGACAGAAATCTTTCTGATTGTGAGGGGGTCAAATACTTACTTCCCTCATTAAAATGCAAATCAATTTATAACATTTTTGACATTCGTTTTTTTTTGGTGTTATTCTGTCTCTCACTGTTCAAATAAACCTACCATTAAAATTATAGACTGATCATTTCTTTGTCAGTGGGCAAACGTACAAAATCAGCAGGGGATCAAATACTTTTTTCCCTCACTGTATATCTACAGTGATACAGTATCTATCTCTACAGTGAAACAGTATCTATCTCTACAGTGATACAGTATCTATCTCTACAGTGATACAGTATCTATCCCTACAGTGATACAGTATCTATCTCTACAGTGATACAGTATATATCTCTACAGTGATACAGTATCTATCCCTACAGTGATACAGTATCTATCTCTACAGTGATACAGTATCTATCTCTACAGTGATACAGTTAGCATCTCTACAGTGATACAGTATCTATCTCTACAGTGATACAGTATCTATCCCTACAGTGATACAGTATCTATCTCTACAGTGATACAGTATCTATCTCTACAGTGATACAGTATCTATCTCTACAGTGATACAGTATCTATCTCTACAGTGATACAGTATCTATCTCTATAGTGATACAGTATCTATCTCTACAGTGATACAGTATCTATCTCTGTGGCTATAAGAGCTGTGCTGTTTTGTAGCTGACCTTGTCATCACAGCTGCAGCCTAAGTCATCGGTCAGAGTAATGATGGGACCTGAGAGGGTGGGTTTAGACACCTCCTCTGGCATTGTGGGTTTGTGGACCGGGCTCTTCAACAGGTGGTTCAGACTGCCATGAGTCCCGTTGTTAGGGGCAGGCTTCAGGCCAAGCAGATCTGTTCCATGAAAACGGAAAATAAAGTATTTTATCGTATCATATCACATTGTTTGACTACAGTAAGATCTCAAGTCAATTCAATGCAACTTCACTGTCCATAACGTATGAGTATGGGGTGACGAATTCTATGCCTCCCTCAAGTAAAAAATTATACATGGAAAAGATGCCTTACCACACATGACATTGTAAAGTTCAATGTTTTCAAAAACTGGCACTTTGGTCTTGAATTTAAACATAGGTCCATATCCCAAGAAAATGGTCTAAAGAACAAGAACAGGATAAGGTAATGATTAATAATTAATTGTTATAAATCACTTGTTGATAAATCAAGATGAGAATAAAACTAGCATACCTGCATGCTGTTTATCTTGTTGTCATAACCGTGATCTCCTGCAAAACCACATTTCCCAGGGTGCCTCTTTCCTCCTTCTGGAGACTTCCTGTGACAGTCAGCGTTATGCATAAATACAAAAAAAAGGCTTTGAAGTTACATGAAGACAAGCAAGCATGATGCAAAAAAAACATTTTCCAACATCAGATAATTGATGGTTTAAATAATATGAACTATCTAAATTTCCTCACAGAGGATGAAGACAATGTGCAGCCTAAATAAACATTCAAGGAAATTGTGTCTGATTTTCATAACATTGATTTGATTAAAACCAGACCACACAGATACAGCCCTACATACACAGTAACACACTGAAATCATTATAGACCCAAGTTAAAGGATTCAGTTCACCAAGGCCAACCCCACACCACCACATTCCCCTCAAAAGCCCTGTAATTGAAAAACAGACACTTTTTTATTGAGCGTGCATTAAGCACTACAGTCAGTGGTGTCTGTGTAAGGGACAACCCACAAGCACGTAGAGCCGGAAAATCACCAACGGCAGGGAAAACGGCTAACAAATATTGCACTTCATTTGGGTATTTAATTTAAAAGACTGTTTTACTCTGCTAGCTGCCACTGCAGGAGGGTAGGAATTTCTCACTCAGAAAGCATTAAGTTCACAACTCATGGTGCCAGCGATTAAACAAGTCTATATCTTAGCAGGCAGGAGGAGGGATCTCAAAGAGCTCTTTCATTTAGCTCTGTGGCGTGCCAACTCAAAGAGGGTGACATCCCCATGGAGCTGGCTTATTCTTAACCATCCCTCTCCTCTCCGTCTTTCAACCATTGATTTGTTTTCAGTTGTTGTCCGCGACAGACAGACAGACAGACAGGCATTACCTCATGGGTTTACACTAGGAGTGAGAACCTTCCACTGGGTCTGACCAACACTGGGACTGATGATGACAAACATACAGAGTCTGTCCAGGTATAGGACACCACCAATAGGACACGCCAATAGGACACGTCAATAGGACACGCCAATAGGACACACCGTAGCAAAATATCTGTGGTCTATTTCCATTTCAAAACAAGAGAGAGAGAGAGAGAGAGAGAGAGAGAGAGAGAGAGAGAGAGAGAGAGAGAGAGTGAGAGAGAGAGAGAGAGAGGGAGAGAGAGGGAGAGAGAGAGTGTAAGGGAGAGAGAGAGAGAGAGAGAGGGAGAGAGAGAGGGAGGGAGAGAGCGAGAGAATAACCTTGCGATGTGCCACTTTCTCTCCACTAACAGATGGATATCCTCTATTCTCCTGTTGTTGGTGTAGTGAAGGCGCTTGGGGAGATGCTGCTTCAGATAGGGCTTGAAGTGCTGGTCCGTTTTTTTACACTGAGGGGGCAGAAGAACATGATTCCAGGTGCTCTGTAGTAGAACTCTGTCACCACTATTTCATCAACTATCATTCAGGATTTTTCACCTTAACCTTTGACACGACAACACAGATATGAATATTGGTCAGAACAATGACTTAGAGAAGACAATGTGCATGGAAATACAACGTGTATAATACTCACCGTAAGATTTGCAACAACCGATTTTGCATCATCTGAAAAAGACAAAGTGTTCTAATTTACTGTCGACTGTTAGGAAATGTGCCTCGTTCTACTGTACTGAGGACGCAGTTCATAACTGGATCAGTAGGGACACATCAACCTAGTCTGGGGAGGAGGCGTGCTCTTCTGAGCAGAAAGATACACAGTAAAGTTATGTTATTGTTTTGGCCTCGCCTGACCTGGCCAACTGAGATACAGTACTCTGTCTTTCACTGCAGACTTTCCAGTAACTGGAGGAATTGGTCTGCCTGTCTAAATGCAGCCTATGAGGACAACAATGGAAATAGGTCTCTGATTTTAGTTGGGGATTTGTAGTTGGTTAGTTGGGTAATCCTCAATGATTTTATTAATGCATGTTCTTCAATAGAGTATTGGGTGTTCATCCCTCCCACTTGTTTCCAAGATGGCAGCATGTCAAGTCGTTTGTTTGTGACTAGTACATTTTAACCTACTAATAATCTATTTATTTATGGTTGCGTAACTTCGTTGTTGCGTAGTGCAAACTATTTTATTTTTGCTGGTGTAAAGATCACGGGTCCTCCTCAACTCGGAACTTCATTACTTGAAGTTTACCAAAGTAACCCTATCTCTGGCTGGCCTGAGTTCCTCGTTAGTCCGCGGAGTGTCTTGTCCGAGCTGCTCCTTGCTCTTCGCCTGGCTGTCAGTGGCAGCTCAACCCGTTCTCTCTATCGCCCTCAACACCCAATCTACTCACACGCGCAAACACTCACATTGACTCACATACACGCTGTCCCTCTCTCCACTTACCTTCGTTGGCCTCTTGTTTTTTGGTCAGAGAAAATGACAATTTACGTGGTATTGCTTTGTGCACTGACTTTATTGAACTCTGGAGAGAAAACGAACATTGTCGCAGGGTGAGTACATCTGACAATGTACTCGCGTCCATGAGACATTTTGTCTGCAGGAACTCGCTCTTTTTCACTCGGTCCACTCGTCCAAGTGCCGATGCATTTGTGGCATGATGTGAACAGTACGAATTTGTGTCACTACCAAAGTCTAATGGTTTTAAATGACTGTTTTGTATTGTCTGGAAACTCACTTGTAGAATTCGCTTGCAGTAGGTCTCTTAAAAAAAGAGAAGCCGTGCAAGGTTATTAAACAGAGGTGCCTAGTTATTCTTCTGTTGTTGATATCAGGTAACGTGCAACCTAACCCTGGCCCTGATATGCAATGTCTCCAAACCCCCTCTGATTTTAAATCAAGATCTGGTTTTGGTATTTTTCATTTAAATGTACGCAGCCTGTTGTCAAAAATTGATGGGGTTAGGATTTGGGCTAAATCAACTGATGCTGATGTAATTGTGTTTTCGGAAACCTGGCTCAGCAAGTCTATTTTTGATAAGGATATTTGTATAAGTGGTTACAATGTTTATCGTGCAGATCGGGTTAAGAAAGGTGGGGTGTGGCTATATATGTAAAATCTAAATTCCATGTAAGTGTGGCAAAGTCTGAAACTATTTGTAAACAGTTGGAATTTCTTGCTTTGAATATTGAGGTTTCAAAGGGCCTCTCTATAACTGTGATTGGCTGTTATAGACCCCCCTCTGCTCTTGGTGATGCATTTTCTTCTTTGACGCACCTTATGTCTAAACTTCTTTACAGTGAAATGATCTTGATTGGTGATCTCAACTGGTGTTGGTTAAAGCCGGTGTCTGATGATTTAAAAATGTTTTGTAATTCTATGAATCTTACCCAGTTGATTAATTCACCCACTCGCCCAAATCTTAAATGCCCTGATAAATCTACCCCGATTGATTTGATATTGACAAATGTTCCACATAAATATTCTGCGGTTGGTGTTTTTGTAATGATTTAAGTGACCATTGTGCTGTTGTTGCTGTTAGAAATACTAAGGTTCCAAAGACAAATCCACGTTTTATTCGTAAGAGAAATTTGAAGTGTTTTAATGAGCAGGCTTTCTTTCATGATTTGTTTTATTTTGACTGGAGCAAGATTGAGCTTATCCCTGATGTGGAAACTGCCTGGATATTCTTTCATGATGGTTTTTTCCAAATAGTAAACAAACATGCACCATTCCGCAGGTTCAGGGTTAAAGGGCGGGATAATCCATGGTTTTCTTCTGAGCTGTCTTGTATTATTCACGACCGTAATCTAGCCTGGGCTAAAGCAAGGAAATCTTGTTCTGATGCTGATTGGCTTATTTTTAGGCAGTTAAGAAACAAGTGTTCTTTTCTTCTCAGGAAGGCCAAGTCTGAATATTTTATGTCTGTTACCACTGATAACCTGAATGACCCTAGAAAGTTTTGGAATGCTATTAAGTCTATGTCTGGTAACAGTAATGTTAATGAATTACCGTCATGTGTTTTGAAGGACTCTGTTGCTATATATGACAAAACTGAAATGCTGAATTGTTTCAATGAGCACTTTGTATCATCTGGTAGGCTGTTTGATTCAGTGTCCTCTGTCTCTGTACAACCCTGTGTGGATGAACCAGTGTCCTCTGTCTCTGTACAACCCTGTGTGGATGAACCAGTGAGAGCTGGTCAAACTTTTAGTTTTCTGCCATTCTCAGTGCAGGTGGTACATAAAGCCCTGAAATCCTTAGATCAAAGAAAGCCTGCAGGTCCTGATCTTTTGGATCCCTGCTTTTTAAATCTGGCAGCTGATTTCATAGCTGAACCACTTACATATCTGTTCAATCTAACCCTGGAATGTAATGAAATTCCAAAGATCTGGAAGTCAGCATTTGTCCTACCACTTTTAAAAGGGGGAGATCCAACTCTTTTAAATAATTATAGGCCAATCTCAAAGCTGTCACCCCTGGTGAAAATACTTGAAACCCTTGTAAGTGAACAGCTAAAAGAGTTTTTATTTACTAACTCTATTTTATCAATGTATCAATCGGGCTTCAGGAAGAAGCATAGCACAATTACAGCAGCCATGAAGGTTTTAAATGATATCACTGAAGCCCTTGACAAAAAACAGCACTGTGTCTCACTTTTTATTGATCTCTCTAAGGCTTTTGATACAGTTGATCATGCTATACTAAGGCAGAGATTGTTGAGTGTAGGTCTTTCGGAGCATGCAGTTGCATGGTTTGCTAACTATCTGTCTGATAGAACTCAGTGCACTCAATTTGATGGGCTTATGTCTGTTAAATTGTCTGTCCTGGAATGGTGTGCCCCAGGGCTCTGTACTTGGTCCTCTCTTATTCACTATTTATATTAATGATTTAGACAAAAATGTCCAAAATGCACAACTTCATTTTTATGCTGATGATACTGTTATTTACTGTTGTGCCTCATCTCTTACAAAAGCTTTCCAGAACTTGCAAACTGCTTTTTATACTGTTCAACATACCTTGTGTCAATTGAAGCTTATCCTCAATACTGACAAAACTAAACTAATGGTGTTTTCTAATGCAAGAAATAGACCTCTGAACCTTTCACCTGTTACTACCTGTCAGGGCAAGGAGATTGAGGTTGTAACCTCATATAAATATCTTGGAATTCTAATTGATGACGGCCTCTCTTTTAAATTGCATATTCAACAATTTACAAAAAAATTGAAGCTGAAATTGTTTGTTTTTTTTAGGAATAAGGCCTGTTTTTCTTTTGAAGCCAGAAGGAGGCTAGTATCAGCTACATTTATGCCTTTACTAGACTATGGGGATATTTTATATATGAATGCTTCCGCTCAGTGTTTGAGATCAATTGACACTCTTTATCATGGTACTTTGAGATTTATTTTAAACTGCAAAACCCTTACGCACCACTGTACTTTGTATACCAGGGTTGGCTGGCCTTCTCTAGTCACTCGTAGGCTCAGTCACTGGTATACTTTTATTTACAAAGCCATTTTGGGTTTACTACCTTTTATTTGGGCATTTTTATTGTTCAGAAATGTGGTGGGTACTCTCTTCGTTCACTGGACTTTATCCTGCTAACTGTTCCAAATGTCCGAACTGAATTTGGTAAAAGGTCTTTTATGTACTCTGCGCCATCGTCTTGGAACACCTTACAAAATAATTTTAAACTGGAAGAACTTGTCCCGATTGGTGTTTTTAAATCTCTGATGAAGGATTTTGAGGCTGATTCCCTGACCTGTCAATGTTTTTAATTTGCTATTTTTGATATTGTTATACTCTTGTGAATTCATGAATGGTTTTTACTAAATTACTTGTAGTTTTTCATGTTGTCTGTCTGTAATTTTTTGTAATGACTTGGTGCTGCCTATCTTGGCCAGGACGCTCTTGAAAAAGAGATTTTAAATCTCAATGAGCCCTTCCTGGTTAAATAAAGGTTAAATAAAATAAAATAAATGGTCAGTCAATCAATCAATCAATACACCAATCAAAAAAACAAACCAACGCTCACATTTGGGGTTGTTGGGGTACCTGGAGCGGATCCTGCCCAGGGAGCCGGGGATCAGGATGATGTCATCAACAGTGGACGGCATGTATGAGCTAAGGAACTCTGTCCTGTCACAGTGAGCCTCCTCCATACCTGAGGAACACATGTTCAGAACAGACTTTAAATCACTCCAGAATGAAGAAGAAGAAGGTGACTTGATTGTCCATAGTCAGAGAGAAATGGACATTGTCTAGAGCACGTGTCAAACTCATTACATGGAGGACCGAGTGTCTGAGGGTTTTTCGGTCCTGCCTTGTACTTGATTGATGTCACTAATTAGTAAAGAACTCCCCTCACCTGGTTGTCTAGGTCTTAATTGAAAGGAAAAAACAAAAACCTGCAGACACTCGGCCCTCCATGGAATGAGTTTGACACCCCTGGTCTAGAGGTCTGCGGAGGATTTATTTATTTATCCCACTCCCGCCCACACCCATAGCATTTTATACCGCTCCCGCCCACACCCATAGCATTTTATACCGCACCCGCCCACACCCATAGCATTTTATACCGCTCCCGCCCACACCCATAGCATTTTATACCGCACCCGCCCACACCCATAGCATTTTATACCGCACCCGCCCACACCCATAGCATTTTATACCGCTCCCGCCCACACCCATAGCATTTTATACCGCTCCCGCCCACACCCATAGCATTTTATACCGCTCCCGCCCACACCCATAGCATTTTATACCGCACCCGCCCACACCCATAGCATTTTATACCGCACCCGCCCACACCCATAGCATTTTATACCGCACCCGCCCACACCCATAGCATTTTATCCCGCTCCCGCCCACACCCATAGCATTTTATACCGCACCCGCCCACACCCATAGCATTTTATACCGCACCCGCCCACACCCATAGTATTTTATACCGCTCCCGCCCACACCCATAGCATTTTATACCGCACCCGCCCACACCCATAGCATTTTATACCGCTCCCGCCCACACCATAGCATTTTATACCGCACCCGCCCCACACCCATAGCATTTTATACCGCTCCCGCCCACACCCATAGCATTTTATACCGCACCCGCCCACACCCATAGCATTTTATACCGCTCCCGCCCACACCCATAGCATTTTATAACGCACCCGCCCACACCCATAGCATTTTATACCGCACCCGCCCCACACCCATAGCATTTTATACGCTCCCGCCCACACCCATAGCATTTTAGACCGCTCCCGCCCACACCCATAGCATTTTATACCGCACCCGCCCACACCCATAGCATTTTATACTGCTCCCGCCCACACCCATAGCATTTTATACCGCACCCGCCCACACCCATAGCATTTTATACCGCTCCCGCCCACACCCATAGCATTTTATACCGCACCCGCCCACACCCATAGCATTTTATACCGCTCCCGCCCCACACCCATAGCATTTTATACCGCACCCGCCCACACCCATAGCATTTTATATCGCACCCGCCCACACCCATAGCATTTTATACCGCACCTGCCCACACCCATAGCATTTTATACCGCACCCGCCCACACCCATAGCATTTTATACCGCTCCCGCCCACACCCATAGCATTTTATACCGCTCCCGCCCACACCCATAGCATTTTATACCGCACCCGCCCACACCCATAGCATTTTATACCGCACCCGCCCACACCCATAGCATTTTATACCGCTCCCGCCCACACCCTCTGGCTTTCTGTCCGACCCTCACCCGCTAACGCAAGAACTGGTCCCGAACCCAACCGCAGTACTGCAATGTTATTCTAGGCGTATTTGACGACGCAGCTCACTTGCCAGCTCACACAAAGCAGAAAGAAAACCATTTCCAAATAATCTTTGGGACAACAAAAATATTTTCATCCTAAAGCTGTCTGTCTGACTCTGACTGCTCGCTCCCAACAGCAGCGTGAAAAAGGTTGACCGTGCCACGATGATCTCCGTCAGGACCTGCAGCTTCTGCAGGATGCCCTCTACACTAGTCTTCTACTTTATCCCAACCCTCCGAAACACATACACATGTACAAAGAGTTAGAACAGGTTTTCATAAGGGGAAAGGTTGAGTAGTATTGATTAAAAACACAGCTGGTAGAGTTGGTGTGTATAGAGGATGCATAGTTATGGTGTGTATAGAGGAGGCATAGTTATGGTGTGTATAGAGGAGGCATAGTTATGGTGTATATAGAGGAGGCATAGTTATGGTGTGTATAGAGGAGGCATAGTTATGGTGTGTATAGAGGAGGCATAGTTATGGTGTGTATAGAGGAGGCATAGTTATGGTGTGTATAGAGGAGGCATAGTTATGGTGTGTATAGAGGCATAGTTATGGTGTGTATAGAGGAGGCATAGTTATGGTGTGTATAGAGGAGGCATAGTTATGGTGTGTATTGAGGAGGCATAGTTATGGTGTGTATAGAGGAGGCATAGTTATGGTGTGTATAGAGGAGGCATAGTTATGGTGTGTATAGAGGAGGCATAGTTATGGTGTGTATAGAGGAGGCATAATTATGGTGTGTATAGAGGAGGCATAGTTATGGTGTATATAGAGGAGGCATAGTTATGGTGTGTATTGAGGAGGCATAGTTATGGTGTGTATAGAGTAGGTAGAGTTGGTGTATATTGAGTAGGTAGAGTTGGTGTGTGTTGAGTAGGTAGAGTTGGTGTGTGTTGAGTAGGTAGAGTTGGTGTGTATAGAGTAGGTAGAGTTGGTGTGTGTTGAGAAGGTAGAGTTGGTGTGTATTGAGTAGGTAGAGTTGGTGTGTATAGAGTAGGTAGAGTTGGTGTGTATAGAGTAGGTAGAGTTGGTGTGTATTGAGTAGGTAGAGTTGGTGTGTATTGAGAAGGTAGAGTTGGTGTGTATAGAGTAGGTAGAGTTGGTGTGTGTTGAGTAGGTAGAGTTGGTGTGTATTGAGTAAGTAGAGTTGGTGTGTATTGAGAAGGTAGAGTTGGTGTGTATAGAGTAGGTAGAGTTGGTGTGTATTGAGAAGGTAGAGTTGGTGTGTATAGAGTAGGTAGAGTTGGTGTGTATTGAGTAGGTAGAGTTGGTGTGTATAGAGTAGGTAGAGTTGGTGTGTATTGAGTAGGTAGAGTTGGTGTGTGTTGAGTAGGTAGAGTTGGTGTGTATAGAGTAGGTAGAGTTGGTGTGTATTGAGTAGGTAGAGTTGGTGTGTGTTGAGTAGGTAGAGTTGGTGTGTGTTGAGTAGGTAGAGTTGGTGTGTATAGAGTAGGTAGAGTTGTTGTGTATAGAGTAGGTAGAGTTGGTGTATATTGAGTAGGTAGAGTTGGTGTGTGTTGAGTAGGTAGAGTTGGTGTGTGTTGAGTAGGTAGAGTTGGTGTGTGTTGAGTAGGTAGAGTTGGTGTGTATAGAGTAGGTAGAGTTGGTGTGTGTTGAGAAGGTAGAGTTGGTGTGTATTGAGTAGGTAGAGTTGGTGTGTATAGAGTAGGTAGAGTTGGTGTGTGTTGAGTAGGAAGAGTTGGTGTGTATAGTGTAGGTAGAGTTGGTGTGTGTTGAGTAGGTAGAGTTGGTGTGTGTTGAGAAGGTAGAGTTGGTGTGTGTTGAGAAGGTAGAGTTGGTGTGTATTGAGTAGGTAGAGTTGGTGTGTATTGAGTAGGTAGAGTTGGTGTGTATAGAGTAGGTAGAGTTGGTGTGTATTGAGTAGGTAGAGTTGGTGTGTATTGAGAAGGTAGAGTTGGTGTGTATAGAGTAGGTAGAGTTGGTGTGTGTTGAGAAGGTAGAGTTGGTGTGTGTTGAGAAGGTGCAAGGCGGTTGTGCAGCAGTACCGTGATCTCCCACCATGATGATGTTGACACATCGGTGGAGTTTCATCTGTTTCAGGCCGTCCATCAGCTGACCCATGATCTTATCAATCTCCTTCAGAGGGTTGTTCAGCTGCAGCACAGAATACACTGATCAATATTCACATAGCAATCACAATGATCAGGGAATATCATAGAAGTATTGATCCCTGTACAGATCATCAAAATACCTAATCATTATTAGACAATTAACAGAACACAATCACAATCTCTAGAAAATGGTTCATCAATTCCACACTGTACTGGTCATGCATGTACATGCCTGGGTTAGTTTGGGGCCTTCCTAGGGCTGGAAAGTTGAAACAGAAAGCCAGTGTTTGTGCTACAGTGCTGTAGAGTGTTCTGTATGTAACTAGCTACATCTGTAGTGAGTGCTGCTGTAGTGAGTGCTGCTGTAGTGAGCGCTGATGTAGTGAGCGCTGCTGTAGTGAGTCCTGCTGTAGTGAGCGCTGCTGTAGTGAGCGCTGCTGTAGTGAGCGCTGCTGTAGTGAGTCCTGCTGTAGTGAGTGCTGCTGTAGTGAGTGCTGCTGTCGTGAGCGCTGCTGTGGTGAGTCCTGCTTAACACATGCTCAGGTCCCGGTAGTCTGGACCACAACCACAACCGTCTCTCCCCCAGACCCAGCCCAAGCCCCAGCCTCCTCAGACCCAGACCCAGACCCAGCCTCAGACCCAGACCCAGACCCAGACCCAGCCTCAGACCCAGCCCCAGACCCAGCCTCAGACCCAGACCCAGCCCCAGCCCCATCCCCAATCCCAGCCCCAGCCCCAATCCCAGCCCCAGCTCACCTCAGTGCTCATGGGCCCCAGCTTGTGGCCAAACGTATCCGGCTGTTCAGAGTGCATGGCATACACATATGGCCTGAAACAACACAGGTGGAAGGGAAGCTTAGATTGGCCTTGTGTACTAGACTGCCCCCAGGTCTCAACGCAGGTGGAAGGGAAGCTTAGATTGGCCTTGTATACTAGACCACCAGCAGGTCTCAACACAGGTGGAAGGGAAGCTTAGATTGGCCTTGTATACTAGACCTCCCCCAGGTCTCAACACAGGTGGAAGGGAAGCTTAGATTGGCCTTGTATACTAGACCTCCCCCAGGTCTCAACACAGGGCTAGGATATGGGAGCAAAGTCACAACTTACTTACTTACAAAGTCAGATGGAGATTGCTAAGCATAGAACGGATATATTGTATTCATGTAAAGAATGGGATTTACTGCTGTTTTATCATTGCAGATAGCAACAGCCTAATGAAGAGAATAAAATAAGCTGATTTACCTCTCTCCGTCTGGCAGGTGAAGCCATTGCAGCATGGTCAGGACTCTCCTCTCCAATGGGATGGAACTGGAAAGACACATCAGCTGAGTTCATTATGTGGAGGACAAAATGTAATTCACCAACAATGTCTGGGGTGCTGTGTATCAATGATTTACTGTGTCTGGGGTGCTGTGTATCAATGCTTTACTGTGTCTGGGGTGCTGTGTATCAATGATTTACTGTGTCTGGGGTGCTGTGTATCAATGATTTACTGTGTCTGGGGTGCTGTGTATCAATGATTTACTATGTCTGGGGTGCTGTGTATCAATTATTTACTGTGTCTGGGGTGCTGTGTATCAATGATTTACTGTGTCTGGGGTGCTGTGTATCAATGCTTTACTATGTCTGGAGTGCTGTGTATCAATGCTTTACTGTGTCTGGGGTGCTGTGTATCAATGATTTACTGTGTCTGGGGTGCTGTGTATCAATGATTTACTGTGTCTGGGGTGCTGTGTATCAATGATTTACTGTGTCTGGGGTGCTGTGTATCAATGCTTTACTGTGTCTGGGGTGCTGTGTATCAATGATTTACTGTGTCTGGGGTGCTGTGTATCAATGATTTACTGTGTCTGGGGTGCTGTGTATCAATGCTTTACTGTGTCTGGGGTGCTGCGTATCAATGCTTTACAGTGTATTACAACACCTAATTTGATCCTCTCTGTTTGCATCCAGGAAAGCTGCCAGATTAGAACCATTAAATACATTATAATCGGCCTATAAAGTCGTAGGATACACCAGATTAGAACCATTAAAGACATTATAACAGCCCTATAAAGTCATATGATACAACACTCTCCTTCCCCCCTGTAAGCCTTTGAACCGCAAAGCCTCCCCTCCTGTTCTTGTCTTGTAGAGCGGTGGGCCACCTACAGACCTCCATCCTCCAGCCCACCAGGCACAGCTGCCAACCATCAACCCCATGGTTTGCCTCTCTATCTGGGGCTTGACATGTGGGGGAGCTGGGGGGTGCCTGGGGGTATGGAAGGGGGTAAACCTTATCCCACTAAATCTCTACAGGGGGCTTCTCTTCTTCTCGACCCCTCTGGTGTTGGTTAAGACCTCCCTGGAGTTGGTCTTAACAGAGACCTCCACAAAGCTACAATCACAACTCCCCGTCACCTCCTCTCTTCCAGACCTCAATGGTTAAATAATACAGTCTTTACTGTACTGTAAAGTTAACCCCCCTCCTCCTCCTCTGTGCCCTGGGCCTACCACAGGAAGTGCACCTTGAAATGCACTTTGGTACTGCTATGTTTTGAAGGAGTCCCCCACTTGGCCAAGTTCACAGGCAGGCACCCCACTTTATGTTAATAGGCCAATGTGAGTAAATTGCTAGCCAAACAGTTAGGGCTCTATGCCTCCGAACTGAAGTCTGTCTCAAAGGCCTCTGTGTCTTATGAATGTGTGAGGCGTTGTTGTTTTTTAGCAGCCTGCATGCGTTAGGTTAGCCAGAGTACAACTAAACATGAACATGCCCATATAGTTTCCAGCCATCTCCACCTGAAATCCACAACAGTGTTATGACAATATAATAGCAGCAGTTTCTGTTGTGTTTTGTCTTGAGAGTAGTGCTGAGAGACTAGTGCTTTTCTAGGTCGATTCCAGTTTGATAAAAAAAAAACATCGATTTCGTTTTCGATACAAATAAATATATAAGAAAATGCATTATGAAATAATGACATAACAATTATTTTTTTGCTTTTTAATGGAAATTCCCAAGCCAAAAATAGTAAACATTCAATTGCCAAAACTTTGAAATATTCCATTGTCTGTGTCAGGTCCACATTGGGTAGACGTCAATAAAAAATAGGAAATTACTATGAAATAATACAATATTTGTATATTACTTAGTATTTTTCATTCCTTAAAGTCATCATCTCATCTCTGCTCAGGCAGTAGCAGCCAAACAGACAGACCATCTAATGTTATCTCTATCCCTCTCGCTCTCTTTGTGTTGTGTACATTCCTCTCTCATGCGGTCTGTGGGTATCTTACCTAATGTAGCAGGGGTAAAAGTGTATCCATCTCTGCCTGACCCCGGGAAAAAACAGGCGCAATGGATTATGGTCAATGTAGTTAATTACCACGCTTCTGCGTTGAACTAGGTTGAATATTTGCTCAATGAAAACTACAACTCCCTTCTACCCAGCATCCCACATAGCTCTTGACTTGATTTCTCCCATGAATGATTTCTATTTATTTTTTCTTTTTATTTTTTCTTTAACATTTATTTAACTAGGCAAGTCAGTTAAGAACAAATTCTTATTTACAATGACGGCCTACACCGGCCAAAACCGGACGACGCTGAGCCAATTGTGCGCCGCCCTATGGGACTCCCAATCACAGCCGGTTGTGATACAACCTGGAATCAAACCAAGGTCTGTAGTGACGCCTCAAGCACTGAGATTCAGTCCCTTAGACCGCTGCACCACTCGGGAGCTCTAGAGAAACAGTGCATTGGGCTCACAAAAAAAACGAACTAAATGGAATATAAGAAATTGTACCGACGTTGATCAATTAGTTGTTTAATAACCGAAAACATTTACGAAATGTCAGTTAATCGCTCAGCACTACTTGAGAGTTCTGAGGAGAATATTGACGAGCTGTGAGGTGATAAAGCATGTGGGACATATTATCTTTGCATTGAAAACGGGGGAATATGATACAAATGGCCTTGAACAGACATTTTTCAGATGTGGTTTAGAGAGAGAGGGGATAGAGAGGTAGACAGAGAGAGAGAGAGAGAAGGAGAGAGAGGCAGACAGAGAGAGAGAGGGGGTGGGGGTAGGCGGAGAGCGAGAGAGAGAGAGAGAGAGAGAGGGGATAGAGAGGTAGACAGAGAGAGAGAGGCAGACAGAGAGAGAGGGGGGGGGGGGGTAGGCGGAGAGCGAGAGAGAGAGAGGGGATAGAGAGGTAGACAGAGAGAGAGAGAGAGAGAGAGAAGGAGAGAGAGAGAGAGAGAGGCAGACAGAGAGAGAGAGAGAGAGAGAGAGAGGGGTGGGGGTAGGCGGAGAGCGAGAGAGAGAGAGAGAGGGGGATAGAGAGGTAGACAGAGAGAGAGAGAGAGAGAGAGAGAGAGAGAGAGAGAGAGAGAGAGAAGGAGAGAGAGAGAGAGAGGTAGACAGAGAGAGAGGGGTGGGGGGTAGGCGGAGAGTGAGAGAGAGAGAGAGAGAGAGAGAGAGAGGGGATAGAGAGATAGACAGAGAGAGAGAAGGGGAGAGAGAGAGAGAGAGGTAGACAGAGAGAGAGGGGGGGGGGGGTAGGCGGAGAGTGTGAGAGAGAGAGAGAGAGAGAGAGAGAGAGAGAGAGGGGATAGAGAGAGAGCGGGGGTGGGGGGTAGGCGGAGAGTGAGAGAGAGAGAGAGAGAGAGAGAGAGAGAGAGAGAGAGAGAGAGAGAGAGAGAGAGAGGGGATAGAGAGGTAGACAGAGAGAGAGTGGGGTTGGGGGTAGGCGGAGAGTGAGAGAGAGAGAGAGAGAGAGAGAGAGAGAGAAGAGGGGATAGAGAGGTAGACAGAGAGAGAGCGGGGGTGGGGGTAGGCGGAGAGTGAGAGAGAGAGAGAGAGAGAGAGAGGGGATAGAGAGGTAGACAGAGAGAGAGAGAGAAGGGGAGAGAGAGAGGCAGACAGAGAGTACACAGTGGCAGAATACCTGACCACTGTGACTGACCCAAAATTAAGGAAAGCTTTGACTATGTACAGACTCAGTGAGCATAGCCTTGCTATTGAGAAAGGTCGCCGTAGGCAGACCTGGCTCTCAAGAGAAGACAGGCTATGTGCACACTGCCCACAAAATGAGGTGGAAACTGAGCTACGCCAAATGTATGACCATATTAGAGACACATATTTCCCTCAGATAAGACAGACCCACAAATAATTTGAAAACAAATCAAATTTTGATAAACTCCCATTTCTACTGGGTGAAATACCACAGTGTGCAATCACAGCAGCAAAATGTGTGACCTGATGCCACAAGAAAAGGGCAACCAGTGAAGAACAAACACCATTGTAAATACAACCCATATTTATGTTAATTTATTTTCCCTTTTTTACTTTAACTATTTGCACATCGTTACAACACTGTCTATAGCCATAATATCACATTTTAAATGTATTTATTATTTTGGAACTTGTGTGAGTGTAATATTTACTGTTAACTTTTTATTGTTTATTTCACTTTTCTTTATCCATTTCACTTGCTTTGGCAATATAAACATATGTTTCCCATGCCAATAAAGCCCCTTGAATTGAATTGAATTTAATTGAATTGAGAGAGGGAGAGAGAGAGAGAGAGACTTACACAGGCCAGAAGAAAGTGGCAGCCTTCACCCCCTGCTTCACTGCTGTAATCCAGATCTAGAACAAGAATAAAAGTGAATATAACCACTGTAAATTATTTTTAAACTGTGATATAAGACAATATAATTTGTAGTGTAATGGCATATAACACTTTTTGGGAAAATTGGTTCGTTTTTCGTCAACAAAGGTCCTTCAAAAGCATTTGTGACAAACCACTACATTACACTTGCAAGGCTGACGCCATTTTCAATCCAATGTCTCAACTTGAAATGGACAGTTATTAAATTGAAACACTACTCACTAGTTTTATAACATTCATGCTCAAAGCCAAGTTAAACAGTCTCATATGAAAGGAGAGAGAGAGACAAACCTGGCCAGCTGTAAGTAAGGCCATTACTGTGCAAATAGAACACAGATGCAGGTCTTCTAGAATGGGAGGGAGGGCTTCTAGAATGGGAGGGAGGGCTTCTAGAATGGGAGGGAGGGCTTCTAGAATGGGAGGGAGGGCTTCTAGAATGGGAGGGAGGGCTTCTAGAATGGGAGGGAGGGCTTCTAGAATGGGAGGGAGGGCTTCTAGAATGGGAGGGAGGGCTTCTAGAATGGGAGGGAGGGCTTCTAGAATGGGAGGGAGGGCTTCTAGAATGGGAGGGAGGGCTTCTAGAATGGGAGGGAGGGCTTCTAGAATGGGAGGGAGGGCTTCTAGAATGGGAGGGAGGGCTTCTAGAATGGGAGGGAGGGCTTCTAGAATGGGAGGGAGGGCTTCTAGAATGGGAGGGAGGGCTTCTAGAATGGGAGGGAGGGCTTCTAGAATGGGAGGGAGGGCTTCTAGAATGGGAGGGAGGGCTTCTAGAATGGGAGGGAGGGTTTCTAGAATGGGAGGGAGGGCTTCTAGAATGGGAGGGAGGGCTTCTAGAATGGGAGGGAGGGCTTCTAGAATGGGAGGGAGGGCTTCTAGAATGGGAGGGAGGGCTTCTAGAATGGGAGGGAGGGCTTCTAGAATGGGAGGGCGGCCTTCTAGAATGGGAGGGAGGGCTTCTAGAATGGGAGGGAGGGCTTCTAGAATGGGATGGAGGCCTTCTAGAATGGGAGGGAGGGTTTCTAGAATGGGAGGGAGGGCTTCTAGAATGGGAAGGAGGGCTTCTAGAATGGGAGGGAGGGCTTCTAGAATGGGAGGGAGGGCTTCTAGAATGGGAGGGAGGGCTTCTAGAATGACTTACATTGCCTTTAGAAAGTATTCATACCCCTTGACTTATTCCACATTTTGTTGTGTTACAGCCTGAATTCTTTTTTTTTTGGTCATCAATCTACACACAATATCCCATAATGACAAAGTGAAAACATGTTTTTAGACATTTTATCAAATGTATTGAAAATGAAATACAGAAAGTATTCATACCCCTGAGTCAATACATGTTAGGCAGCGATTACAGCTGTGTGTCTTTCTGGGTAAGTCTCTAAGAGCTTTGCACACCTGGATTGTACAATATTTGCACAATATATTATTTATTTTTATACTTCAAGCTCTGTCAAGTTGGTTGTTGATCATTGCTAGACAGCCATTTTCTTGTCAAGTCTTGCCATAGATTTTCAAGCCGATTTAAGTTGAAACGTTAACTAGGCCACTCAGGAACATTCAATGTCATCTTGGTGAGCAACTCCAGTGTATATTTTGCCTTGTGTTTTAGGTTATTGTCCTGCTGAAAAGTGAATTTGTCTCCCAGTGTCTGTTAGAAAGCAGACTGAACCATGTTTTCCTCTAGGATTTTGCCTGTGCTTAGCTGTATTCTGTTTATTTTATCCTAAAAAACTCCCTAGTCCTTGCCGATGACAAGCATACCCATAACGTGATGCAGCCACCACCATGCTTGAACATATGGAGATTGGTACTCAGTTATGTTTTGTACTGAATTTGCCCCAAACATAACGCTTTGTATTCAGGATATGAAGTTCATTTCTTTACCACATTTTTTTGCAGTTTTACTTTAGTGCCTCATTGCAAACAGGATACATGTTTTGGAATATTTTTTATTCTGTACAGGCTTCCTTCTTTTCACTCTGTCATTTAGGTTAATATTGTGGAGTAACTACAATGTTGTTGAGCCATCCTCAGTTTTCTCCTATCACAGCCATTAAACTCTCTAACTGTTTTAAAGTCACCATTGGCCTCATGGTGAAATCCCTGAGCGGTTTCCTTCCGCTCCGGCAACTGAGTTAGGAAGGACGCCTGTATCTTTGTAGTGACTGGATGTGTTGATACACCATCCAAAGTGTAATTAATAACTTCACCATGCTCAAAGGGATATTTAATGTCTGTTTGCTTATTTTATTTTTTTACCCATCTACCAATAGGTGCCCTTCTTTGCGAGGCATTGGAAAACCTCCCTGGTCTTTGTGGTTGAATCTGTGTTTAAAAGTCACTGCTCGACTGAGGGACCTTACAGATAACTGTATGTGTGGGGTACAGAGATGAGGGAGTCATTCGAAAATCATGTTAAACACTATTATTGCACAAAGAGTGAGTCCATGCAACTTATTATGTGACTTGTTAAGCACATTTTTACTCCTGAACCTATTTAGGCATGCCATAACAAAGGGGTTGAATACTTGATTACTTATTGACAGCTTTTCATTTTTTATTAATTTGTAAACATTTCTAAAAACATAATTCCATTTTGACTTTATGGGGTATTGTGTGTAGGCCAGTGACACAAAATCTCAATTTAATCCATTTTAAATTCAGGCTGTAACACAACAAAATGTGTAACAAGTCAAGGAGTGTGAATACTTTCTGAAGGCCCTGTATGTCTAAACCACAGAACAGAACAGAGAGAGTAGGACTCACCGGCTGACCTCCCCACCAACGATGATTCAGCTTCTCTCGACCCCGCAGGTTAAAGTTGGCATCAAACACGGGGTCATGCATGGAGTTGCCAACTATGCCATGGGACTCAGGGTACAGACCCTACAGGAGGTCAGAACTGAGGCGTTAACCCTTCTGGGGCAAAATTGAAGCTAAAATGTTCAGTTGAGTTCAGCGAGGAAGACAGGGAAGAAAAAGGATGATTGACCAGTACGTACCGTTGCAAGAGTATACAGATTGGGGAACGTTTTAGTGGGGTACATCGGTCTCATGTAAGGAGCATGGGTACCACAGGCTCCTATAGGTAAAAAGGCACAAACAGATATGATGCAATGGAAACAATTTGGACATACATTTTAATACAGTAAGTAGACCCAGTCAAATGAGTATTCAAGCCCTGTTATGGATGATTCAGAATGTCTTACTGAGTTTCTCGATGTTGGGGATCACTGTGCTTCCCCTCTTCATGTAGGAGGCTCTGAAACCATCCACTGACACCATGATGAGAGGGGGGCGGACAAACCTGGGGAGAAAAGACCATTAGACTATCTCCAAGGTTCTCACGTTTGTGAATCGCAGTGAAATAGTTGTGAAAGGTAAAAAAGGTATCTTACCCAGCAGGACATTCATGGGTTCTAATGTCTTCACAGTCATCCTGCAACCAAGTAGTGTCCCCTTCCAAAGAAAGTGGTCCAATTTAGAGTTCATGTGAGGATTCAATAAACCTTCCAATACCACTGTGTAGTATACAGCCAGAGATGTATGTTATGACAACAACAGTCAGAAGGGTTGGCTAAAGCACACAGCACTAGTATCAGCTTGAGAGACATTTAGTATCACTGTCTAACCTTTACAGAGTGTTTTGTAGTTGGTGCAGCAGTCTCCTTTGGCCAGACAGTCCACAGAACAGTGACAGGCATGCTGGTCATTCCTGGTCTCACCACAGCGCTCCTTACTGCACTCAAAACCACCCTCTGGACACAATCAATCAATCAATCAATAAATTAATGAGAGAGGATGTTACATAGCTAATAACGACCCATTAAAACTGCATCAGAGTGTCCCATTCAGCAATGAGTCAAATTACCATAAGGTCATATACATGAGGTAGAAACTGACAGAGATGGTGATGGTGATTAAGTATGTAGTAAAGTGTGTGTTCATTTTGAACCCTACATTAATGTAATACAACATACTGAACATTCTGGAACATGTTCAACTTGGACTGAGAGAGGGGTTGAATTTGTTGAGGGAACATGAAAGGGAGCAGGGGACCACCAACCCAGACAGACAGGCAGGCAGGCTTCAGGCTTACCTGTTCTCAAGCAGTGCTCATCAAAATCTTGGCAGCAGCTGTTATAAGTTTTACATAAGTTGTCACAGCGGCAGTTGGGAGGTTCAGCCTCATCCAATTCAAAGCATCTGTTCTTGCAGGATCCTGACGTGCTGATCCACGGGGAGTCTGAGGGAGCTGGCAGGGAGAGAGAGAGAGACAACCGCTAACATCTACTGAGGGAGCTGGCAGGTAGAGAGAGACAACCGCTAACATCTACTGAGGGAGCTGGCAGGGAGAGAGAGAGAGACAACCGCTAACATCTACTGAGGGAGCTGGCAGGGAGAGAGAGACAACTGTTAATATCTACTGGAGGTATACTGCGAGAAAAAAAGGGGTTCTCAAAGGGTTCCGTAGGACCCTTCATGGTTCTACTTCTAGGTAGCACCTTTTTTCTGAGAGTGTATTGCAATAGTAGCTTGGAATACACTTTGAATCCATGCTCTGTTTCACTATTGAAAAGGGAGCATGGATTCAGTCACTATGGATCCGAAGCTGCTACTAAGACAGTTGCATTTGGGTTAAAAAAACGTCTCTACTACCCAACACTTCCTTGAGGTTGGGGAGAGGAACACTTCCTTGAGGTTGGGGAGAGGAACTCTTCCCTGAGGTTGGGGAGAGGTACACCTCCCTGAGGTTGGGGAGAGGGACACCTCCCTGAGGTTGGGGAGAGGAACACCTCCCTGAGGTTGGGGAGAGGAACTCTTCCCTGAGGTTGGGGAGAGGAACACTTCCCTGAGGTTGGGGAGAGGAAACACTTCCCTGAGGTTGGGGAGAGGAACTCTTCCCTGAGGTTGGGGAGAGGAACACTTCCCTGAGGTTGGGGAGAGGAAACACTTCCCTGAGGTTGGGGAGAGGAACTCTTCCCTGAGGTTGGGGAGAGGAACACTTCCCTGAGGTTGGGGAGAGGAAACACTTCCCTGAGGTTGGGGAGAGAGGAACTCTTCCCTGAGGTTGGGGAGAGGAACACTTCCCTGAGGTTGGGGAGAGGAAACACTTCCCTGAGGTTGGGGAGAGGAACTCTTCCCTGAGGTTGGGGAGAGGAACACTTCCCTGAGGTTGGGGAGAGGAAACACTTCCCTGAGGTTGGGGAGAGGAACACTTCCCTGAGGTTGGGGAGAGGAACTCTTCCCTGAGGTTGGGGAGAGGAACACTTCCCTGAGGTTGGGGAGAGGAACTCTTCCCTGAGTTGGGGAGAGGAAACACTTCCCTGGGGTTGGGGAGAGGACACTTCCCTGAGGTTGGGGAGAGGAACAGAGGGGACTAAGCCTGTGTAACATACAGTACATAACAAGATGTTCCTTGTGCATTCAGGAAAAAACCTCCAGCAGGGCAACGCCAGGAGAAGCATGTGGAAGAATTCTGTGAAGTTTCAAACTCAGTTTACTGCACAGGAATAGCTGTATGAGTTAAGGCATATAATAAATACTTTACTTGATGTCAAACCCATTCCAGAAACAGTGAATGAACTGAATAAAATGAAACAAACTACCTGTGAAAGAAAGATTACAATTTCCTTTCACAGCTGTGCAGTGGTATATTCAAACCTGGTCAGAAAATGTGGAGCAGAAACAGCTGAAAAGCTCTGTTGATATTGACACAAGGTAGAGCTGAGCAAACAAACCCCAAATATACACGAACAGGCCGATCACTAGTGAAAAGGACAGCAGCAGTCATCGTTTGTTACATTTAAATGCTTTTACTTATTAGTTTTGTGTGCACAGGCAGACACATCTGATAGAAAATAATCTGCAAATAAACGGAATTTTGAATTCCAATCGCTACAGTTACCTAAGGGAACAAAGTAAGTATGTTCCATATAATGCATGTTACTCATGTTTAAAGCAATGATCATTTAGATGGTAAATGGATTCTATGTCAGTCAACAGATTGTTGAATGATTGATTGCTTTGCCCCTAAGTCAGTTTAAGATTTAGTTTAATAACTCTGGAATCAAAGACCGTTTTTTGTCTGACTTGTTTAAAATGGCAAAAGGAAAGTTGGCTTTATATACATTTACAGCCAAAATACATAAAGGCGTTTCCAAAATATACTGTAAAGCTTATTTTGGGAAATAAATTACAGAGAAAATGATTCTGCTGTGCTTGCAGTATCCCATGCATAATGTTAGTGCAGAACAACTTGTCCCAATACGTCATTATAAAAAATTAAAAATAAATGAACAATGCACTCACTGTAATAAACTACAATAATACCCATCAACTATTGTCAGAGTGAGAGAGCGATGGTAGTCCCCAAAAATATATATTTTTTATGCAAAATAGTTGTCCAATCTTACTTACTGTCTGTCCTTGATGAAGCAGCCTCCTCTACAGCCCTTTTAGGACGGTCATGAACATATCCCGAGCAGATATCCGAACCACAGACGATGGAGAGGACACAGAAAATCTTAGGAAATGAATGAAACAACAGATAAATGATACAATTCTACAAAAGTACAAAATTAAACGCGAAAGATATGAGGCGATGACGACAGTCTCCCACAATAAATATAACGGAGCATGCCAGAACAATCCATCATTACCCATTGAACATCCTACATTGTAATATCACAGAGTTTCTAAACCATCTTTGGTAATATCGATCATACCTGTTTAAATGATACATTATATTTCCCCATTATGTCAGGTCCGTCCTACAGAATTCATGTGTTTATCTCAGTAGTCCCTATTCGGTCCGACTGCAACCCGACTATCACCAAGACTGCGCGCAGAGCGGTGTGGTGGCCAAGTTTTGTGATTTCAGATTAACACCTGTTCACCGTGCAAAGGCAGCTTCCTTCCAGCTCTCAATCCAATAAATCAAGTAAATGTGCGTATGCTGCTGTTTGATTTTACTGCGCGGTAGGTTACGGCAGCCTACTAATTAATGAATGCAAGTGGAGACCACCCCGGTGAATGCATAACAATCCCCTTTGATACTTTTCAAATGGGTCGCCACTTTGAAATGATCATCATCCCCTTGTACTGCAAATGACAATGTTAATGATTTTAGAAAACAAAAAGGATAGTAAACCTCCTTGCTGAGAGCCCTGAAAACGTCTGAGAACCAGTAATAAACGCATAATAGCCATGGTAGCCTATTCGCAAAACATAAGTTCTCATTGTAAACGAACAGGGACACATGCAGACGCACACAACGCATTTGCATGAATCTTGAAACCTTGCAAGAGCTGTCTTACTGGACCAGTTTCCAAAGACACATGATCCTCTGCCGAGTGCTGCCTGCACCTAGTCCGCTCGACTGGAGTGAGTTTTACCCTAACTAACCCCGGAGTGAGTTGTACCCTAACTTACCCCGGAGTGAGTTGTACCCTAACTAACCCCGGAGTGAGTTGTACCCTAACTAACCCCGGAGGGAGTTGTACCCTAACTAACCCCGGAGTGAGTTGTACCCTAACTAACCCCGGAGTGAGTTGTACCCTAACTAACCCCGGAGTGAGTTGTACCCTAACTAACCCCGGAGTGAGTTTTACCCTAACTAACCCCGGAGTGAGTTTTACCCTAACTAACCCCGGAGTGAGTTGTACCCTAATAACCCCGGAGTGAGTTGTACCCTAACTAACCCCGGAGTGAGTTGTACCCTAACTAACCCCGGAGTGAGTTTTACCCTAACTAACCCTGGAGTGAGTTTTACCCTAACTAACCCCGGAGTGAGTTGTACCCTAACTAACCCTGGAGTGAGTTTTACCCTAACTAACCCTGGAGTGAGTTGTACCCTAACTAACCCTGGAGTGAGTTTTACCCTAACTAACCCTGGAGTGAGTTATACCCTAACTAACCCTGGAGTGAGTTGTACCCTAACTAACCCTGGAGTGAGTTGTACCCTAACTAACCCTGGAGTGAGTTGTACCCTAACTAACCCTGGAGTGAGTTTTACCCTAACTAACCCTGGAGTGAGTTGTACCCTAACTAACCCTGGAGTGAGTTAAACCCTAACTAACCCCGGAGTGAGTTGTACCCTAACTAACCCTGGAGTGAGTTAAACCCTAACTAACCCCGGAGTGAGTTGTACACTAACTAACCCTGGAGTGAGTTAAACCCTAACTAACCCCGGAGTGAGTTGTACCCTAACTAACCCTGGAGTGAGTTAAACCCTAACTAACCCCGGAGTGAGTTGTACCCTAACTAACCCTGGAGTGAGTTAAACCCTAACTAACCCCGGAGTGAGTTGTACCCTAACTAACCCTGGAGTGAGTTAAACCCTAACTAACCCCGGAGTGAGTTGTACCCTAACTAACCCTGGAGTGAGTTGTACCCTAACTAACCCTGGAGTGAGTTAAACCCTAACTAACCCTGGAGTGAGTTAAACCCTAACTAACCCTGGAGTGAGTTGTACCCTAACTAACCCTGGAGTGAGTTAAACCCTAACTAACCCCGGAGTGAGTTGTACCCTAACTAACCCTGGAGTGAGTTAAACCCTAACTAACCCCGGAGTGAGTTGTACCCTAACTAACCCTGGAGTGAGTTAAACCCTAACTAACCCCGGAGTGAGTTGTACCCTAACTAACCCTGGAGTGAGTTGTACCTAACTAACCCTGGAGTGAGTTAAACCCTAACTAACCCTGGAGTGAGTTAAACCCTAACTAACCCTGGAGTGAGTTGTACCCTAACTAACCCTGGAGTGAGTTAAACCCTAACTAACCCCGGAGTGAGTTAAACCCTAACTAACCCTGGAGTGAGTTAAACCCTAACTAACCCCGGAGTGAGTTGTACCCTAACTAACCCTGGAGTGAGTTAAACCCTAACTAACCCTGGAGTGAGTTAAACCCTAACTAACCCTGGAGTGAGTTAAACCCTAACTAACCCTGGAGTGAGTTGTACCCTAACTAACCCTGGAGTGAGTTAAACCCTAACTAACCCCGGAGTGAGTTGTACCCTAACTAACCCTGGAGTGAGTTAAACCCTAACTAACCCTGGAGTGAGTTGTACCCTAACTAACCCTGGAGTGAGTTAAACCCTAACTAACCCCGGAGTGAGTTAAACCCTAACTAACCCTGGAGTGAGTTAAACCCTAACTAACCACGGAGTGAGTTGTACCCTAACTAACCCTGGAGTGAGTTAAACCCTAACTAACCCTGGAGTGAGTTAAACCCTAACTAACCCTGGAGTGAGTTAAACCCTAACTAACCCTGGAGTGAGTTGTACCCTAACTAACCCTGGAGTGAGTTAAACCCTAACTAACCCCGGAGTGAGTTGTACCCTAACTAACCCTGGAGTGAGTTAAACCCTAACTAACCCCGGAGTGAGTTGTACCCTAACTAACCCTGGAGTGAGTTAAACCCTAACTAACCCCGGAGTGAGTTGTACCCTAACTAACCCTGGAGTGAGTTAAACCCTAACTAACCCTGGTGCTTTCTGACTCCAGGGCAGACCACACAGGGTTTAGCAGAGTCAGTGGAGGACAGGAGTGCCATTGGTTTGTTGCCAATGCAGATATTTGTTTTGCCATCCAGGGTTTGATGAGGGATACAATCATAAAATATTAATATATTGTTGCAGATATGGGAACATTCCATACAGTAGACTATGCTCAATCTGGCAAGAATATGATTACTGAGTTCAAATGGAAATGGTGCAAACATGACAAGAAACTCACCAATAGGGACATGTTTTAAACAGTTTAGAATGACCATTTGTTGCTGCTTAAATGCATAATTCCCCCAAAAAACACCCCATCAATGTGGTCCAAATTCAACAGTGAGGAGGGCCAGGCCAGGTCACAGTGAGGAGATTAGGTCAAGAACCAGAGCACTGAAAGTTGTTACTGGGCTGTCGGTGAGGAAGTTGTTACTGGGCTGGAGGTGAAGTTGTTTCTGCCGGCAATGAGGAAGTTGTTTCTGCCGGCAATGAGGAAGTTGTTTCTGCCGGCAATGAGGAAGTTGTTTCTGCCGGCAATGAGGAAGTTGTTTCTGCCGGCAATGAGGAAGTTGTTTCTGCCGGCAATGAGGAAGTTGTTTCTGCCGGCAATGAGGAAGTTGTTTCTGCCGGCAATGAGGAAGTTGTTTCTGCCGGCAATGAGGAAGTTGTTACTGCCGGCAGTGAGGAAGTTGTTACTGCCGGCAATGAGGAAGTTGTTACTACCGGCAGTGAGGAAGTTGTTTCTGCTGGCAATGAGGAAGTTGTTACTGCTGGCAATGAGGCAGTTGTAAGGGTAAACGTCCATCTGCCTTTTGTGGTAGGTGCAATTATTCAAAGTTTATGCTCTTTGTTATTACATTCTTGGTATACAAAATGTAAACATTTCAAAGCTTTATTGGTATTATATATTGAGCGTTATTGAAGAAAAGTTAAACGAATAAAAACACACATTCTTGGTTTCAGAAGCTTTATTTTCCAACATCTTTATGATAATGTAGTACTATCCTACAAAAAACAAAATGTTCTAACAAAACTGCAGTACATAATGAATATATAGAACAGTTACTGATTGGGTCAGGGACAAGGAGACCACAATCTAGTTACTGATTGGGTCAGGGACAAGGAGGCCACAATCTAACTACTTAACAATAAAAACATGAACAGTTAAAACATGCATGGTTAGAAACAGCGCCATATGAATGCAATAGAAAAAGTATAGAAAAACCCAATGACTCTTCAGTATGGTCATGTCATACAGGCCAGCAATGAGGGTATTAGTCATGGCAGCATCCAAAACTGCACCCTATTCCCAATAAAGTGCACTACTTTTTGACCAGGGCCGTATGGGACCTGGTGAAAAGTAGTGCACTATGAAAGGAATAGGGTACTGTTCAGAACGCAGACAGCCATGGTCTACCGCAGGTCAGCCTAATTAGACAGCTTACACTTTACATCCTAAATGTTTATCATTCTTGATTCTTCCACCTTTGAATTGATTGGCTCTCTGAATAAGAGTGGAATTTCCCCTCTTAGTTTAATAGCAGGGTTAATTACAGTAAACCTGTAATTCAATGTCCAGGGTGACGTTATAAAACCTGGGGAAAGACTAGTGGCAGTCTGAGACCGGTTACGTCCTCAACAGGCTGAAGAGGTTCCCTTGTGAGCCCAGCCACTAACTGAACATGTTGTTGATGATGGTAGGAGACAGAAAGGCTCAGGCATAGCCAGAAGTGTGTGCGTGTGTGTGTGTGTGGTGATGGGAGACTTTTAAAACTAAAGGGCTCCTTCTGGAGAGGCCCACAGGTCTGCCTCTCTGTGTGGTTAATGATGACGTCACAGAATGTAGGTTAGGCTACACGCGTTTTCCCCCTCCACCTACACTGACTAGCCTTGAATCCACACTGAATATTGCTCCATTTTCCAAATCCAAACTAAATATAGCTCAGATTCAAACAGTGAAACAGAACAATATTTAGTGTGGATTCCAGGCTAGCCGACTGAAGTGCACTGACATGCAGTAAACCAGTAAGCTCTATTCAGAGGAGTTGGAACACTGACTGACAGCTGGAGTCTGTAGTCTTGAGGGTGATGTTTTACAGCTCAGTCTCTCTTGCGGGTGATACTGTGTTTCATAGCTCTGGACCAACCAGGAGGCAGCGCTGTGTTCTAGTCAGACATGGATGGAGACCTCATGGAGCGTCCACTAGCAGGGCTGTTACTGAAGGACCAACCAGGAAGCAGCGCTGTGTTCTAGTCAGACATGGATGGAGACCTCATGGAGCGTCCACTAGCAGGGCTGTTACTGAAGGACCAACCAGGAAGCAGCGCTGTGTTCTAGTCAGACATGGATGGAGACCTCATGGAGCGTCCACTAGCAGGGCTGTTACTGAAGGCATGGGAGTCCCTCTCCTTGTCCTTGTCTTTACTGTCGTGCTTGTGCTTGTGTTTGTGTTTGTGCTTCTTCTTCTTCTTCTTCTTGTGCTCGTGGTGGTGGTGGTGGTGGTGGTCAGTGCTGTGTTTGGAGGAAGAAGTGGACTCTTTGCTGAAGGAAGGTAAGGGGGTGACAGGCAGGGAGAGGACAGCCTGGTCCACGACTGGAGGTTCCTTACCTGAGGAAGGGAGAGAGGAGACCGAAAGAGACAGATTTAAAATACTGAATGCAAATCATCTAGAAGTCTGTTATGTTCTTCAAAAATGAATCATTTCTTAGGATTGTCTGAAAGCATGAATCAACCCCAGGTGTGAACAAGTATGATAATTGCAGGACAATGATTGATGGGGTGCTGACCTGGTGTGGAAGGCCTCTCCAGGATGTTGAGGTGGTGGTGGATGAACGCCTGACTGTCATGGGGACTCTCCATGTCAATTTCATCCTCCTCCATGGTGTTGAACTGAAACAACATCATTATCATCATCATCATCAGTCATAACCATCTGATCTGATCCTCTTCCATGGAGTTGAACTGAAACATCATCATCAGTCAACCATCTGATCTGATTCTCATGCATGGAGTTGAACTGAAACATCATCATCAGCCATAACCATCTGATCTGATCCTCCTCCATGGAGTTGAACTGAAACAACTTAATCATCATCATCAGTCAACCATCTGATCTCATCCTCCTCCATGGAGTTGAACTGAAACATCATCATCATCATCATCAGTCATAACCATCTGATCTGATCCTCCTCCATGGAGTTGAACTGAAACAACATCAGTCATAACCATCTGATCCTCCCCCATGGAGTTGAACTGAAACAATGTCATCAGCATTTACATTTTAGTCATTTAGCAGACACTCTTATCCAGAGCGACTTACAGTTAGTGAGTGCATACATTTTTCATACTGCATCAGTTATAACCATCTGATCTGATCCTCCTCCATGGAGTTGAACTGAATCATCATCATCAGTCATAACCATCTGATCTGATCCTCCTCCATGGAGTTGAACTGAAACATCATCCAACACCCTCACAAGATTGTTCAATCACAGTGATTCACGTTAACTCAAATACGATCAGCAATGTGATTGCACCAGTTAGATTGTGATTGCACCAGTTAGATTGTATCAGTTTAAAACAAAGAGCTAGATTAAGCCAGACACACTAGAGTCCATAGTGGCACTGCTTCAGTCCTCAGGGGAGCCTGAAATGGTTCACACACACATTATTGGTGAAAGCCTGTAGTGAAAGCCCAGACAAGTATAAGCGCATCCCCCCAGCCTCCCCACGGCGCTCCAGATCCTTACTCTGATCTTGAATTTTTTACTGCTGTCCTCTTCCTGCAGTACCTGGCCTGGCTCCGGTGGAGAGGAGCCCAGTGGTCCAACTCCACTGTCCAACTTTCTCTTCAGACCCTGAGGAAGTGGGGCGACACCACTGGACATAGACACGCTGGACACTGTCTCCATGGCGATCAGGCCCTCATCCAGCTATAGGGGGGAAGGGGAGGGAAGAGATGGAGGGGGAGGGAAGAGATGGAGGGGGAGGGAAGAGATGGAGGGGGAGAGAGGGGGAGGGAAGAGATGGAGGGGGATGGAAGAGAGAGGGGGAGGGAAGAGATGGAGGGGGAGAGAGGGGGAGGGAAGAGATGGAGGGGGAGAGAGGAGATGGAGGGGGAGAGAGGGGGAGGGAAGAGATGGAGGGGGAGGGAAGAGATGGAGGGGGGAGAGAAGAGATGGAGGGGGGAGAGAAGAGATGGAGGGGGGGGAGAGGTGGAGGGAAGAGAGAGAAATTAGTGTTATAACAAAGTTCAGATGAGGTTGACAAAAAAGATTCTTAGTGAGGATTTACTAAGACACAAGAAGGCCCAAGTCCCAACTAAAATATATTATTATCAGCATCAGGGGGTCCTTACACTGCTAGTAAAGCCCATGACGGGGATGTGAACCCCCATGGTGTTGCCAGTTATCTCTGTGGTGCCTGGCCCCTGTTCAGGCTTGATGGTGGGGTTGAGGACGGCCTTCTTCTCCTTGAGGTTGAGTACCAGGCCCAGCTCGGGCAGGGGCAGGCAGGAGGGGCGCGTCAGACCAAACAGAGTGTAGTAAAGGTTCACCGCATCACACCGCAATCGCCAGTCATGAGACGTACCTGGGGGAACAGTGAAACGAGAGGGTCTAAACACATTCAACTTTACAGCTGGACAAAAGTCATGTTCAGATCATTGTAAAGTTTCACAATTGTTTTTTAAGCCAAGCCAGTGATAGTAATAACATTAGCATGAATGTAATCACTGATACTGTGTCAAGTTAAATCCATAAAAACTCAGAGGAAGGGGTTTAAGAATAGGGTCTTAGTTTGTCTTAGAAAAGCTTTGAGAAAACTAGAAATGCCATTGTGCATAAAGCTACAGTATTTTATTCAGTTTCCAGTCATAGTTCGTGTTATCATGTACATAACATCTGATAAAATAGAGATTAACTGATATTAACGGGTTTGAATTTAACATAATAGATAATTGCAAGACTTTCTCAATTGTTTTCCAAGCCAAGCCAGTGATAATAAGTGGCGTGAACGTAATCACTGATGTTATGTTGCATGAAATAATAAAATAACAACAGATTATGAACAGTTTATTACTGTGAGTCATAAACTGGGTTGGCAACGAGAGTGGCGTTACACTGCCAACAGTCACAGCCAATCTCAGAGCACAGAAGTACACTCAAACATATGAAATATTATGCTTACAATAAGAAACAGAACAAGTGTTCCGCCTCCTCACACCTACATCCCCCAGCAGTCCATTCAAATATAAACCTCGTTTCAAAAGGTGCCAATTCTTCCAAACGTTTTCCAAGTAACAGATTTCTGTTGGGGGCGCAGCTTACCACTCAAACTGGATTGATGCAACAACAACACATAACATGTCCATTGGCCACACTGTCTGTCTGTCTCAGACTCAACCCCCCCAGCTCTGTGTTTCCAGGTCACCCCTGACAGACTGTGTTTGAGCAGGTTAGCGTTCTCTGATGCTCTCTCAGCTGTATTTGACCTCATTCTAAACTGTAGCCTGTGCCAGGAGGCACCCATGTCCCCAAGACATGGTCTGCATCCCAAAAGGCACCTGATTCCCTATATAGTGCAATACACAGAGGCCTGGTCATAAATAGTGCACTATACAGTGGGGGAAAAAAGTATTTAGTCAGCCACCAATTGTGCAAGTTCTCCCACTTAAAAAGATGAGAGAGGCCTGTAATTTTCTTCATAGGTACACGTCAACTATTACAGACAAATTGAGAAAAAAAATCCAGAAAATCACATTGTAGGATTTTTAATGAATTTATTTGCAAATTATGGTGGAAAATAAGTATTTGGTCAATAACAAAAGTTTCTCAATCCTTTGTTATATACCCTTTGTTGGCAATGACACAGGTCAAACGTTTTCTGTAAGTCTTCACAAGGTTTTCACACACTGTTGCTGGTATTTTGGCCCATTCCTCCATGCAGATCTCCTCTAGAGCAGTGATGTTTTGGGGCTGTCGCTGGGCAACACGGATTTTCAACTCCCTCCAAAGATTTTCTATGGGGTTGAGATCTGGAGACTGGCTAGGCCACTCCAGGACCTTGAAATGCTTCTTACGAAGCCACTCCTTCGTTGCCCGGGCGGTGTGTTTGGGATCATTGTCATGCTGAAAGACCCAGCCACGTTTCATCTTCAATGCCCTTGCTGATGGAAGGAGGTTTTCACTCAAAATCTCACGATACATGGCCCCATTCATTCTTTCCTTTACACGGATCAATCGTCCTGGTCCCTTTGCAGAAAAACAGCCCCAAAGCATGATGTTTCCACCCCCATGCTTCACAGTAGGTATGGTGTTCTTTGGATGCAACTCAGCATTCTTTGTCCTCCAAACACGACGAGTTGAGTTTTTACCAAAAAGTTCTATTTTGGTTTCATCTGACCATATGACATTCTCCCAATCCTCTTCTGGATCATCCAAATACACTCTAGCAAACTTCAGACGGGCCTGGACATGTACTGGCTTAAGCAGGGGGACACGTCTGGCACTGCAGGATTTGAGTCCCTGGCGGCGTAGTGTGTTACTGATGGTAGGCTTTGTTACTTTGTTCCCAGCTCTCTGCAGGTCATTCACTAGGTCCCCCCGTGTGGTTCTGGGATTTTTACTCACCGTTCTTGTGATCATTTTGACCCCACGGGGTGAGATCTTGCGTGGAGCCCCAGATCGAGGGAGATTATCAGTGTGTCTTCCATTTCCTAATAATTGCTCCCACAGTTGATTTCTTCAAACCAAGCTGCTTACTTATTGCAGATTCAGTCTTCCCAGCCTGGTGCAGGTCTACAATTTTGTTTCTGGTGTCCTTTGACAGCTCTTTGGTCTTGGCCATAGTGGAGTTTGGAGTGTGACTGTTTGAGGTTGTGGACAGGTGTCTTTTATACTGATAACAAGTTCAAACAGGTGCCATTAATACAGGTAACGAGTGGAGGACAGAGGAGCCTCTTAAAGAAGAAGTTACAGCTCTGTGAGAGCCAGAAATCTTGCTTGTTTGTAGGTGACCAAATACTTATTTTCC